>NW_016907887.1:14544-136050 GCF_001483705.2 Eufriesea mexicana | reverse complement strand
TGTTTCATAGAAATTTCATACAGTTATGTATGGAAGGTTATTAGGATGACACTATATTTCATAGAATTATCAAAGGATTCGTAACACAAGGTGGTTATCCCACAGGTATAGGAGAAGGTGGTAAAATATATGGAGAACCATTTAAAGTGAGACTATATTTAAAAATAAATTGAATTCCTTTTTTATTCTAAAAGAATTATTGGATATATGTGTTTTAGGACGAATTTCATACAAGATTACGTTTTTGTCAACGCGATTTATTTGTTATGGCTTATGCTGGAAAAGATGACAATGATTCTCAATTCTTCTTTACTCTTGGTTCACACCAGATTTGCAGAATAAAAATACAATCTTTGGTATTCTTACTGGAGAAACTATATACAATATACTTAAATTTGAAGAAGCACCTGTAGATGAGGTAAACTTAATGTCTTCAAGAAAATATATCAAGAATTGACATAAGTATGATATTTCCTCCTTTTTTGTAGAATGATAGATCACTTCATCCTTCAAGATTGATAAAAACTATAATATTGAACAATCCATTTGCTAATATACCAAGAATAATAGTACAGGAAGGTGAAGAAGCAAAGGACAGTTCAAAAACTAAAACAGCAGTAGTAAAGTAAAAATCATATATGTTTGCAGAATTTAGATAGTTATTAGTTACTGATAGTTACTAATTACTATCTAAATTCTGCAAACATATATGACTTTAGTTAGTGAGTGGTTTAGTGGATGATACTACTTTGGTTACTGATAGTATTATTCTTTGCAATGAAAAATTTTGGTACAGATATTTCAATCTTTTATCATTTGTTGAAAAAGCAGAGGAAAATGAAGATGAATCTGTTATATTAAATAAACAGTTTAGTGGTAAGCGGAAATCAGCTCATGATCATTTAACTGATCCCAAATTAAGCTCACAACCAGCTGTTGAACTACTTGCACTTAGAAATAAAGAAAGGAAGGAAGACCGTAGTAGCGATTGGGAAAGTAACGACGAAGTAAAAACTCCTGAAGAATTAGAGGTTATAAAGAAATTTATTGCTTACATTATAACTATGTTATAGAAAATAGGACTTTATATTGACTGTCTTATATTTATATTTTCAGAGTAATGAAGAGAAGGATAAAAAATACATTGAGAGATACAAAAAAGGAACCGAAGAAAGTCCAAAATTATAAAATAGGTAATGTTGAAGATGATAAGGGTATAAAGGAAAATGAATAAGGAATAAAAAACTCCTTATGAGGTTTAGGACAAGAGGAAGCCGAGGAGATGCACGATAAGAGATATCCAACATTATTAGAATAACTCATGTATTCGAATAGAATCATTTATCACATATCTATGAATATTGCACACATATATATGGTCATTATAATGATAATTATTACGTGATGTGTATTATGAAACATCTTTTTCTCGCAATGCTCCGTAATACGGACATCTACTCAGATTCTAATGTCTAGATGGCATTGTTTATTATGTCGTCAAAAATTAACGTGTATATGTGAAACTTCCAAAGTAAATAAAAAGTACCTAATCATATAACCATTGCAGTCTTCTTTTCTACTTTTTATGAAGAATAAAATCACTCATCTTCATGTTCATGTTCGACTATAATTAATTCATGAACTTTTAAAATTGCATCGTAAAGGCACAACTTTAGCGAGCTTTCTAATATAATTCTGGATATGAATTCGTTGTTATTCAAATCATTATTGGTGATCATTGCATTGAGTGTTTGAACTATTGCCGAAGATATTAATGGTTTATCTTTCCATTAGTATAATGGAATAATTAATAATTCAAGTTCATGAATTAATTATAGAAATTTTGAATTTTTCGTAACAAAAATATATTTATATCTACTTCACTGATATTAACAAATATAAGAAACATCGTTTGATATTTTACATCGATATTTTAGCACATGGCTATTTCAAAGATAAAGTATCTTCCCGTGAAAGCGAGGCACAGTTTTTCCCAATTGCAGAATACTTCCAGTCGACGCGAATCCAACATGCCCCTAGCACATGATGGAATATTTACAGGAGTTAAAGTGAAACTTTCAGTCTCTGAACAAAACAATTTGTGAAGTAGTGTTATCCTTGATCAGTTTTTTAATTACTGCACTGACAAAAGAAAGTTCAAGGACAGTAATACGCAGTATCAGTTATTATTTTGGAATATTGAACGACTTCTGCAACATCGTCGTGATATATACGAAAGGACCACAACACAAGATTAAGAGAGAGGGAGAATTTTACTAAGAACAGAATAAATAACTGTGAATACTTGATCGATGGTAAAATACTACATGTGGAAAAAAGTGAAGGTGCACATGTGAAATAAAGCGACAGAAGTACAATTGCCTGTGAAATCGTGCTAAACAGTTGAATTTTATCGTTTATATTTTCGTAATTAGGCTTCCGGATTAGGGTTCTTCACTATAACAGCGTTGATTAGACTTTTCTCTATCTCCTGTGCAGATTTTTGTATGATTTCCACCACCACGAAAGTGTCAATGGCTGTTAGATCGTGTTACGTAATAGAGTTTTTGGGCTTCTATTATTAAAATTGGGCGCTTTGATTAGGCTTGTCCTATATATCCACGTAGTGGGAATTCTTCCTTAACGGGATTGAATACTTTTTTTCGGTTTCGGGCGTGCGTTTTCGAAAAACAGTGCGAAAATGTCAGTGGCTGTGAAATCTTTCTGGGTAATAAACTTTTTTCTCTTCTATCTTCGAAATTAGACTTTTTGATTAGGTTTGTTCTATATATCAGCGTAGATTGGAATATTCTCTACAGGGATAGGATATTTTTTTCGGTTTTGTGCGTGTGTTTTCGCAAAATAGTGCTGAAAGTGCCAGTGGCTGTGAAATCGTGCTACGCAATTAACTTTTTTCTTTTCTATCTTCGAAATTAGGCTTTTTGATTAGGTTTGTTCTACATATTAGCGTAGAGTGTAATTTTCTCTAATGGGATTGGATATTTTTTTTCGGTTTCGAGCGTGCTTTTTCGAATAATAGTGCCGAATGTGTCAGCGGCTGTGAAATCGTGCTGCACAATTGACTTTCTTCGCTTATATTTGCGAAATTAGGCTTTTTGATTAGGTTTGTCCTATATATCCACGTAGGGGGAAGTCTTCCTTTACGGGATTGGATATTTTCTTTCATTTTCGGGCGTGTGTTTTCAAAAAATAGTGCCGAGAGTGTCCGTGGCTCTAAAATCGTGCTGCGTACTAGACATTTTTTGCCTTCTATTTCCGAAATTAGGCTTTTTGATTAGGTGTGTCCTATATATCTGCGTAGAGTGAATTTTTCTTTAACGGGATTGATTATTTTTTGTCGGTTTCGGGCTTGCGTTTTCGAAAAATAGTGCCGAAAGTGTCTGTGTCTGTCAGATCGTGCTGTGCAATTTACTTTTCTGGCTTCTATTTCCGAAATTAGGGTTCGGGATTATATTTTTCGCTGTGACTACGTTGATTACTCATTTCTCTGATCAGTGTATCAATTTTTTTTTCGATTTCGACCATTGGTTTACGAAATTTAGGTACGGATGTGCGAGTAGTTGTAAAAACTAGAAGAAACGAAAAGAATGTTGCAGGAGAAACATTTTGTGTATGTAATGTACCTGTTTGTATAAATATAAATATAATATAAAAAAAATTATTTTTTTTCTTTGTTTGGGTACATTATTAATATTGTTTATAGAAATAAATGCTAATAAGGTGCAGTAAAGCGTTGTCATCTCAATTTCAAGTTTCTGAGAACACATCTTTTATTATTATATAATTTCTATTTAATGTAGGTCGTTTGCTTCCACTGCCATTCTTTTGTTCTGCTTTTTAAAGTGTTAATTCAATTATTTAATTTCTTTTAGGTTTATTAGACTGTAGAGCTTTCATACCACTATATTCAATAGGATGTCAATATCAGTGGCTGATAAATGAAATAATATTAATGATAAGAAACGACTTAAAGAAAAGTGCTATTTGTGCTTCATTTATTTATTTATTTATTTTTTTTTTTTAGTATCATAGCTTCAATTTTTATTTATATTCCCAGAAATTACTATTTGTAACAATTTTATTAGTTCTTTGTGCGATATTAAGAGATATTTAGTTTCCTTTGGTTTCTTAAATTATTTAGCTGTCAACTATTTTATATTTTCAAACCAATATTCATGTGAAGTGTTGCTGTTTGAATGAAACATCTGCTTTTTTAATATTTTTAATTATTGATTGTTATATTTTTCATAGAAATGAACCTGTGCAACATTGACAAATTGTAGGATAATATCATCTCACATAATTTGTCTATTTCTTCTATGTTTAATGTCTTTCAGTTCTAGGTTTAATTTATGTCTTATTTCTAGGTTCAATGTAACTTTTATTTCAGGGTTTTATTTATCTTTTATTTATAGGTTTAATTTATCTTTTAGTTTTAGGTTTAGTTTTTAGCGTCGACTTTTTTCTAAATACCTTTTGCTATTTCTTTCGTGCAGCGAACAAATAACGAATGCTTTGCAAACTTGCATCAAAAAGGAAATTTGTTTAAATGTTGGTAAATTTTTACGTGAATGGAGGGAAATGGGACGTGGATAGGGTGAATCTCTATTAGTAACACCTCCTCGTGGTGGGACCTGGGCAATCGTATTATTTTGACATATCATTTCTAATTGTATCACTATAGTTATATCATAGATAGCTAATAGCAATGATTCAATTATGAATGATATAGCAAGTAGTATGTGCTAATTGGTTACGATCGAGTTGTCATAAATTTTCACCTATTAGGTTAGAGGAAAGTAGTTATTTAGGATTCTTCTTTTATTTTATGTTATTTAAATGTAATTTATATTTGTGTATCAAGTAAGATAACGTTTATCAAAGTTTATAGATTTTTTCTAAGGAATTGGAAATAAACTGAAGATTTTTTCTAATGATTTCGTTACTATATCTGTTATGATGAAATTATATAATTCTTGAGATAATAAATTCTTTCATGGCGTCCACACGTATGACGACTGATTCCGTTTGCCGAAAGGTGGACGTATTGAGAAATAAATATGGTTATGGTAATATATATTAGTTATTAGTTCAATGTTCTGAATTCCGAATTCTGAATTCTAAATTTTAAGTATGAGTTATTCGTTATATTATTCGTTAAAGGTTGTTATAGATTATTGTTAATCACATATTAGTTACTTTATGTGGGTCATGTGTTTTCAGTGATATGGTACCGGCTGCTGCTTTCTTCTTTTCTCATTTGTATTATTAATCGCTTGTAATGGTTTATCTGCTATCAGTTATCGGCCATTCATGGTTGGTTATCGACTGTTGATTATTTCGTTTCTTCCATTGGTTATGTTATCATTTATCGGTTACTGCATATTGATTATTAATTCTCGTTCATCGCGTTTTGGTTATCTTCTATTCGTAACCGTATACTGGTTCTCTTCTTTGGGTTTTGGCAGTCAGTCTGCTGTTTACCAGATATTGCTTGTCGGTTATCGTTTATCGGTTATCGGTTGTCAGTTATCCGTAATGTATTCTCGGCGGTCGATGTATTTTTTGGTTTGTTGGTTATCAGCTTTCGGATAATGTTTATATGCTATCCGTTATCATTTATCAGATAGCGGATAGCAGGCATCGAATATGGGTTATCGTTTATTAGATCTCAATAATCAATTATTAGTTATTAGTTATTTGTCATTACTCATTAGTTATACTGTATATGTTGTTGATTATTATGTGTATGTTATTAGTTATGAATTATCAAATATGAGATATTAGATGGAAGTTATTACATGTAAGTTATTAGTTATGAGTTATCAGTTATTAGATGTAAGGTATTAGTTATTTTTATTAGTTGTTCGTTGCTCGTTGTTCGTTATTTGTTCTCAGTTATTAACTACTACTTATTAGTTGTTAGGTTTTAGGTTTTAGTTATTAGTTATTAGTTATTAGTTATTAGCCATTACTTATTAGTTACTAGTTATTTGATTCCAGTTAACAGTTATTAGTGTTGTGTTATTACTTTTCTAGTATTGTGTTATTGTTGTTCATTTGTTAGGTTCTTATTCATCAGTTATTACTTATTATTACTTAATGATAAATAATACTTATTTTATTATATTATTTCTACAGTTAATTAATAAATTGTTTGATTATTTTAATTTATATTAGGGTTATGCTTAGTATTTTGTTATAAATCTAAACTGTAAGAATGCTAGCATGAAATTTTGGTAATTCTCTTTGTTAACATTTTTGTTAACTTTTTGTGTAATTTACAGCTTTATTTCATCGCTTTTCTCTAACAGAATTTTTTCGCATTATACTCACTGTATTATACGATTAAATCGAAGGAAATGTACGATGATATGAAGTGAACTGTCTATTGGATTGAGAGTACTTGGACCTCGCACTGGGATATCTGCTGATAAATTGAACGAAACAGACAATTGAAACCTTTCCTTTGTAACCCTGTGGGAATTGAATGCACGTGAACACAAAAAACAAATTGAATAACACTATGTAAATAATTCGACAAACGATAACACCGGGTGTAGAAATGTTACCGCGGATTTTAATATTGAAATCAAATCAATATTATTACCGCTAACCGCCTTTACCACTAACATAAATTTAAATACATTATAATGACATTTATGTTATATCCTCAGGGTTTCTATTTACATATTATAATATTCAGCTTAATACTTGCACAGTCGATATTATAAATTAGGTTAAACGTTCTTCTTTCAAATTAATTACATCCATCAAAAAAGCTGTCTCAAGCGACATTGTATTTGACGAGTTTTATTTTATTCTATATAACTATTGCCATTTCGAATATTGTATATCGTACAAATATTTTTTCCTTTCCTCGATAGTTTTGTCATTTACACTCCCATGATTCTTATGTTTAAACTACGAAGTATATATTCAATGAATACAGATCTAAAATTAGAGAAGTACGTCGAATATTGACCATCGATTTCTCGCTTGACTCGTAATACGTAGGGCTTACAAAATTTCTTAATACCGACGACAAGCCTAAGCTTTACGATAAATACGATTTTCTTCAAGAAATTCCTATTTTCTAATAGGAACATAATTCGACTAATATCGTCACTTATATTTCATTTCAAACAGTTTTATACTTTACATTATAGCTTTTTAAAATCTAGATTTTGTTTTTCATTACTGTAATATCTTGAGAAACCTAATTTCGTGTCACCTTATCATGATATGGTAAATTCGCATTACGTACAAATTTCGTAAAACTGACTTAGATTATGTTAAGTGCGCGAGATATTAAATTTTTCATTAATTAGTTTGTTTTAAAAATTCACGAATGCTATCATTTAATCAAATTCTAGTGCTTGAAATAAATGATGAAAAGTTTGCGACATCATTTTCCACAGTTCGAATCGTTGCGAATCGAGAGAATGATTTCACACTTTCATTTTTGGGTTGAATTGTGAGGTGTAGGGCGAGTCGATAGTGCTGATCCAAGGAGATTATTGGTAACTTGCCAAGTCTCCTTCAGTATGGCGATTCACTTCAAATCTAGGACCTTCGTCGTTCCTTCGTAATCAGTCGACCGTTTCACATACAATGTATTATGCATACAACGGTTTTATAAAAATTCTCATACATCTACGTAGCTTTCAAAATAACATTATTAACTATAATGTGTCTTTGAGATCATGAATAACAGTGCAACCCCCTCTTTGCATGGTATAGGTTATACAGGTTATACACAGTACCGAAGAAGGATAACTAAAGAAAAAATAAATTTATATAAATAAATAAGAGTAGGTAGTAAATAAATAAGAATTGTCAGGGTGTATTATAATTATAGCAGATAACAATTCTTACATAATCTTACGTAAAAGTTATTTAATAATTTCGTTAAATTTATTTAGAAATTATTTGGTATACTCAGTTAGACTATTTAATTTCTCTTGTAATCTGATTGAAGAGCTATTTTTTTCATTTTAAAATAGTCATTTAAATTATAATCGAATTATAAATTAATATATTATAGATTTATACATCATAAATAAAAATTGCGACATTAATCTAAATTATTATCTAGTATTGTATAGTTCTAGAAATTTTCGTTATCTAGTGCATATAATGTTCTTCGATTAGATTTTCAAGATCCTTTACCATATATCGTGTCTTTCTTTGGGTCACTGCTTAAATTCTGCAGTATGTAAAATGCGGTTAATAAATATATGGAAATTATGGAAGCAGAAATGAAAAGATCAGGAAAGCGGATTGCAAAGAAATTTGTTCTGTTATTGCCAATTGTAAAATGAACGGTTGAAATGAAATAATGTCTGATTGTTCCAATCCAATTAAGAGCTGCAGATTGATTTACGAATTTGAACTTGTCGATTTTCAGGCCAAACCAGGCCTATTCTGGAGTTTTGAAGTACAATAGCCAGCAGATGAATTAAAAGAACTTTAATACTTGACAAATAATTCGGTCGAAGTTCCCAAGTCTTTCTACCCTTCATTTTACGCTTAGCCTCTTTTTTCTATTTCTCGATTCACCGAGAAGGAGATTGGCATTCGAGGTTCAGTGATAAATGAGCTGCGCTGAATTGGAACGACCCTTCCTTGCTATTTTCTCTTCTCAGTTTTCTCTCACTTCATGAACTGCCTCTACTTTGCTGCTTATTTCCCTCCATCCACCTTAATCTATCGGCTTGGCAGCATGCTGCACGATAATTTTCAAGTTGACATGAAACAACTTTCGGTTAATTTCTGAAATACGATTTAGCTCTGTCCTTTTTCGCTTTTATAATGCAATTTACGTTTTATCATAATTTGAGTACAATTATTTTTTTACGTTTCTTGCGTTCTGTTGAGTAATTAACTTATGATGATATTATTCTGACTATAGATATTATATTATAATTTTATATTCGATGTAATACCATTAATGTAGTACTTTTAATATAATGTTAGCGTAGTAATCGCCATATTGGCTGTTAAATATTAAAACGATTGATAGAGTAAGATAATTAAGATATGTAAGTATATAGCAGGAAAAAAATAATAATTTATATTAGATTATACATAAATAGTAATATAGCTCTTACTTAAACAATTTTAATACTAGAGTGTTAATCTGATCTATATATCTAAATCGGTGTCGATTGTTAGGCAATAACGAGGCATTTTTAAATACGTATCGTTTGGATTTCTCCCTTCATTAGATTTAATGGTGCCAAAACACTTTGTTGAATTTTACACAGGATGCATAACAGGTTTAAGTTTCTCACATGTGTGAATTTTATTCTTATTCTTATCCTTATTCCTAAAAATGGTTTCATTTAGAAAAGTTCGTTAATTGTCTATACACTACTGAACGAGAAAAGATGTATCCTCAATCAGTATAAGATTCGTTTCTTCGTGTAAGCGCCTTTTAATTTTTGCAAAATTCAACTGTGTCGAATAATGTAGCACAACTGTAACGATAAATAGAAAACATGATACAAACGATTGCAGTAAGGTTTCATAATGTACGATAATCCATGATTCACGTATGTGAATATTCAGTGGAAATACAAGGAAGGTATATTGAACAACTCTTGTAAAAATAAAGGTAAAAATAAAAGTAAATTTATATATCTTATTTCCCTCGGAGGTTATTAAGGAATTTTTTAAAGTTCCCTTTTGTCTTACCTTACAGTGATTCCAATTTATATGAGAGGTATGTGTAACGCATAAGCACGATTAGATAACGAGAAAACGTGTACTGAATTTTGTAAAATTCCGTGAATACAACTCCATTATTGTTCCAAGTTTCCTAACAGAGTTGTAGGTATAGTTTTCTGGATGTTGTTTATTTTTCAATACTTTCGCGTATTCCTTGGTGTATTATTCAGCACCTGCATTGCTAAAAATCACAACGCTTGGAATACAACAGCTGTCATACACAGGCATTACACATTGATGACTGTTTAATGTTACCAGATTTAACATTTTCCATATTTTAGTTTCAATGAAGTTAAGAAGAATTGTTCAAACAATCTGTAATATTTTAGCTACTAGTTTATGATAATGTGCAGGTTTTAATTATTAAAGAAGCGCGTTTGACTTATCTTCAGACATTAAACTCTATAAAATAAATAAAAATATCAGTAAGCAGGTACCTTTTTGCATAGTTAGTTATATAATAATTGCAGGGTTGTAATTAATGTAGTTATATATAATTGTTTAGTTATACGATAATAATAAAATCTTTCTTCTTCTTCATGAACTTTGTATAACATTAAAAACAGATTTATTTCTTCTTAAAACGTTTGAAAAATACATTTCTTAGTATCGACATATTTAGTTGATTGGTTTCACTATATATATGTATATGTGCAGTTATATCTATGCACGTATGTATGCGTTTATGTATTATGAGCTGTTTAAATATTATACAGTTTTAATATTATAACAGTTTTAAACAAAAGATGAATTTTTAAGAGAGAATATATCACTTGTGCAGGAACAAAGGCTATTATATCTGTATTAGAAAAAATGAAAAAATTATGTTTATAATCAATTCTTTTGTAATTACGAATATAATGCAGTCGAGTAGAAATAATCAATTCAAAAAGGAAATCTAATGCAATTTTTAAAAATCTTCCGAGATAAGTATATCTCAAAACATATATTAAAGATAATACTAGAAATAAATATCTTACGCTCGAGACAAAGAATGAACCCATTGCTGTGATTTTTTCAAACCAAAAATCGCGTTTGCTAATGCACATAAGATCAGGACTCTCGAAATTTTTCCCAATAGCGAAATCTCCGCAAAAGCTATATCCTATTAGCTCTTCCTCATTCTTCACTTATTAGTGATTCAATTACTCGCATCGTTTGTGCAGATGAAAGAAAAGGCTTAATCCTTTCAACAGCGAAGCCTTTCGTGGGCGGAGCGTCGACACCTTCTTTTTGAGATCGCACCTTGCAGACTATTGTACCAATACCTCGCGTCGTGTGCATATATAAAGGCATCGCGTTTATGCGCGCGCAAGATTGGTCCAGATTCCTGCCTGAGCTTCGTTGTCCTCTGCTCTCTCCCTTTCTCTCTGGTTCTTCGTGTTCTTCTGTTACGCTTCCGCGACTCTCCTGGTACGGGTGCGTGCCCAGTGGCGCCGCCGGGTGGGCAAAATCCGCGAACCCTAGAACGAGAGTTGAGACTCGGAACCCCCCGTTGTTCAGTCGTGGGTGCAGTGCGTGCGAGTGTGCAGTGGTTTCGGGAGCTGCTTCAAGACCGGCGTGGCCTGGAGCGCGCGAGGTTAGGTCAGTGTTAACTTGTCAACCCTCGCGGGTATCGACATACTCCGACTTTGAACTTTCGCTGATGCCTTATCACGATATCGTTGTCGCCTGTCGTTCGTCATTTGTTTACACCGATAGTGCATAAATACAACACATGACGGAGGATCTTTAGAGATCCAAGGATTACGGATGTTTCGTGTGTTCGATTCTCAATAACGATTAACTGTCGATCGTGCACAGGAAAGGTTAAACGGTTTTATCCAACCAAACAGGGGCACGGTTTAGACCATTGGCAGTTAGTCTGAAGAGTGGGAAAAGGTGTCCAGTTCTAACGGAACGAAATCAAAATTTGGCATTCTCGCGGGGCAAGAAAGGTTTGTAAGCGGATAATCGTCAAGTCCGCTATTTCTTTCTCGCTCGGCTCGACGTGCGGCTAACTTCTCGGGGTATTCGTGCTTCGTGCATTCGTGCATGCAGTCGCGAAGCGCGCCATAAACTTTAGCGGGCTGGTAGCGGCCGGGAACAGAAGGCGACGGAAGAATATCCCGACGAGTGTCCGCGTAAAATGAGATACGGCGAAAATTGCAGCACGTCGTGTGAACGTCGCTGGCACGTTAATGATTCGGTGTTGCTGTGTTACGATGAACGAAGACCTCGCGAGGGTTCTCGTAAAAGAAGGTCATCTTTTCTGCGGCATGCGATTATCCGAAATAAAATATCATTGACCCAGTTAGCAGCGTAAAAGTAATTAGACATTCGCGTTGGAGTAGACTAGCAGGGAGCGTAGGTGAGAGCAGAGTGTTGATCGATCCTTCGTCGTTGCCGAGCGCATGTACGCGATCCATCGTAAATTTACGTTTCCACTTGTGTATCGGTGCGTGCAGTGACATCGGCTTGAAATACGGCACGCGGGCCGCCCATCGGCGAGTTACGATGCCTAGAAGAGGAGGAAATTTAGTCTCGTACGGGTAATTCAAATCCCCAGTCAGCTACGAGACGCGGACGAATAGTCGGATTTTCTCGCTAACGACATTCATATTCGTTATTTCTCTCTCCCGTTTTCCACTCTTCCTTCTTTCTTCCTTTTTCCTCCCTTTTTTCCCTTTTTTTTCTTTACCCCTCGATGGTGGCTAGTAAAATCTTGTTTCTGATCGTCGTTTTATCTGATCGTCGCACTATCGATTACGCACCTTCGATTTCCATTACGTCGTTCCATGTTGTGCATTGCCAGAATCTTCCAGCGTTATCGAACTGATGAAAGGCGCGTCGTGTTTTGAAATTTCGCAGCCCTCGTGTAACGATGTTTTCGATGTTTTCGAGAGTTTATCCCCACTACTAGTATTTTGGGTTTCCTTTGTTGTAACTGATAGTTTGCTTTTCTGTTACTCTAGTATTATGTTCGAATGTTCTTGTGTACGTTCTTCGGGTTCGATAATTTTCTTTTCTTTTTAAATTTTAGGATTAGTTTTAGGAATATGTGACTGGGGTGCAGAGTGTGGAATTTAGTAGTTTACGTAGAAGTATAACGAACATGATAAATCAGTGATATTAAGTAACTGATAACATTGACAAATTTTCACGGTTGCATTGATTATTGAAATATTTGTGGGAATTAATTGAATTATACAGTATTACTAAAATAAAATTCGTGATAGACGTAATCAGGGAAATTGGATTAATCATAATTGGTTCGTTAAACGTCACGAATTAATAGTGCAAAAATTTGGACAATCCGAGATGATCTTTAAATATTTATGACAAAATCACGAAGCACAGCACGGCACCAAAATAATTTATTTAGAGAGGTTATTTTTCATAGTACTAATCGACAGTATGAAATTTTGCATGTTTTCTTTCTTCGACTCATAAGGTAAAATATACCTTTGACTTATATTCGTATTAAATGAAACTTACGTTTTGAAACTCGGGATTACTTTTAACATAAGTTTCGTGACTTTATAGATTAATTATTCGACGTATTTTTGAACATTGTAATCGAAAATGTAAATATCTTTTGTACCTGATAAGACCAATTAAGGAAGATATATAGCTTTAGTCTGTACTTCATACGTGTAACGCTATCAGCTATTCGCAAATCGATGGTAACGACAGAGTCTTCTGTTTACGCGGATGCTAATCCATAGCGCAATTTGTGAGTGGAAAACGTACGAGTTGCCAGCTTGATATCCAAGTGGAAAATCCATTGAGTTAATCCTAATCCTAGCACCGATGAGTGGTTCACCTGGACTGATCAGACTACCTGCATAACGATCGTTGAAAATCGGATTAAATGCTGTCAGGTATAGGCTTGAATTTACATCCAGCGGTTATCTCGTTGAATTGCAGCATACTTTCCTCTAATGGCCTTTCGCGAGATACGTGAATCAATCAGTTGTTTGCCGATTCGTAATGTAGCGCTCGAAAATGATGGCCAAAACACTTGGTCGTCCTTTTAATGGCGGCATTAGTACTCTTATTTACACACCCCATCGTGAGAAATTAAGCATATTCTGATTTTCATGTTCCTTCCATTTTTGTTATCTGAATTTTTATGACAGTTACCTGTAATTATGGTGGCATCGTGTAGTATAGAAACTTAATTTATACTCATTGTTAGTATATTTATCTCCTGTTTATTGGAATTCTAGGACTTATCGTTTTTCTGTGTATTATTAATGGTCAGTAATTAGAAAGTGACTAGTATGGTTTTTTCTTTTCTTACAGATTATATATTTTAGTTATTCGTATGAATTTGATATAGCATCGATGGTGTACTATAAATTAAATAAAAAATATTGGCATATTATGGTACGTGTTTATTTCTTTATTTAATAGAAGCTTGTTTATGTGAACGTTGAACATCCCATGGATATATTACTTGCGTCATTACTCATTTTCATTCATACACTTGTCTTGAAATTCAAGATTAGGATCATTCTCGAATTTCTGTCCAGACTTAGTACCAAAGTGAAAATTGCAGGTCGTTTGAAGATTCGACAATAAAACTACAATACTGCATATTTTTTTTCAATTCTTTGATATCGATGGGACCATTAATATTGTTTCCTTCAGTACTCCAGTAGCGAATTATTAACTTGGGTTAATACGACTTTAAAAAGCTAGTCAGTCAATTGCAACTTTTCTGTCTGAAATAAGCAGCCAACGTAATTGCGAATGACGTCTTAGTTGGTCCTAAGTAGTACGCCCTGTGAAACATGAAAATAATATTAAGGCGCAGGTGTATTGCAAATGGAGGTCTTGAAACTTAAAGTAAGCTGCACGACGGTATTAATTGCTTTTTAATGTCAGGAGAAAATATGATTACCGCAACTCTCTTAATATACATTATCGTGGAACCGATGTGCGATAAATTGAGTTATTTAAATTAAATTCTAGAGCATGCTAGATATCCAATTTTCTACCCTTCAACGATAGGCCAGCGAAGGAGTATTTTGTCTCTCCTCTTAGCCTCACTCATCGTCTGCCATTTAATTTCTACGAGATATGAAGACAATTTCATAATTCGCTCCACCTCTGCACCTCAGCTCGTATTTTAAACTAGAAACAGAGTGCGAAGACTCTACAGACCGCTACGTTAAATAGCCCTATTTATTTCGAAGATAAATATTCCAAGGGTGATTAGAGTCATAACGTAATCATCGTAAAATTTTTAATCATATTCGAGCTGGTTACGTGGCAATTATTTAATGTTTTATGTTGTTAGCATAATCACTCCTATTAGACCGGTGTAATGGCCCCTTTAACAGGGTGTCATTTACAAGCGTGATATATCCTTGTTTTTGCGCATAGCTTATGAGGATGGGATGGCTGTTGAAATCGTGTTCCCTGTTCTTACATCGAATGCGTTCCTTCACTTAATCCTTAATTCTTAATAGGGTTTCTTGCTTATAAGTTTAGGACATCGTTACTTTATATATTTATTAATACTTTGTGTTGCAATAATTTTACATAATTCAGTGATTTTGTACATTATTATTTTGTACATTTATAAAATTGGTATCTTAAATATTTTATATTCTATGTGAAATATGGAATAGTGTAATTGTACTGCATCTTTATTTTGATATTTTTATGATATTTTATAATTTGTCAACGAAAAAATATATTGTGTCCATAGGGGATAATTTTGTGTATAATAATACAGGTTATAATATTTATGGTAGGGATAATGGTGTGGAGTATTGAATAATCCTCTGACTCATTGTAGCTATAGAATATATTACTTTGCTGTATCACATGTGATATGAAAAATATTCTTCAAAATTATGTAATTCAAATAAAAAGGAAAAAAGGATGAATGAAAGGAATCACAAATGTCAGATAATATACCCTACATTCTATAATGAAAGTAAGGAATTTTAATATTTCAATTTAACAGCAACGTTATATCTTATTGTAGAAATTAAAACTTAAAGAAAACTAGTTTTTAAAATTTCGAGGATGAAGCAGTTTAATTTCCGAAGATAAAGGTTTCAATTGAGGCACTTCAGCCAGTACTTTTTAGGTTGCGTCGTAGCCAATGGGAAGAGTACACTATTCGATAGTTCTTGCCAAGTTTTTTTCACTTATCCTATACCAGATTTAAATTCAGTTTATCTCGTAAAATATGAGAATAATATTTTCAGAGTAATGCTGTCAACGTTCACTGTTAACAAATCGCGATGAAAACCGGTGAAACAAATTTATCAACGAGACGCGAAAATAAAAATAAACGTGACAGAACAGTGGATAAACAGAATATTGATAAATGTCGCGAATGATAAATTCTCGTGTATTTTTTTTTTTTTATTTCATGAAGGGGATACCATTGTGTTACATTACCGTTTATATTCAGTTGTCGACAGGCTTGTGAATTATATTTCTTGGAAAGTTTACCGAACGTACAGTTGTTATGAGACTATATGCCATTCGACGTGTCACCATCCTTCAAGGATTCTATTACATGGCACGGTATCTGCATGAATGTGAGAGACAAGTTAATAACCACGATCACTGCAAAATTTGCATTTTGAATGTACGACAGCATTTTTCATCGTTTATTATTCCATCCTGTTATATTTGACTAGTGCGTTAAATTACTATGTTGTGCATCACTGGACAGACAAAAATGAATGGAATTCCTTGCTTCATAGTTCGAAGGTATTGATATAACCAATATGGTCGCAATGTTATTTGAAAGTATCGAAATTCGCGCATTTCGCGGATATTTCAATACATTCCATGGCCAGATTGATCGTACATCTATCATTCCTGTACAATCTGGAATCATGACAATTCAGATAATTGGAGGAACACTCTATATCGCTTGTCTGCTTGACATTTTCAATCACATTAATAGTCTTAGCGTTATCGATTCATTTTTGTGAACATGGAGTTAATGCATAAATCCAAATTATCATAGCTTTTTGCGTAGTATATACTTGTTAATTTTTACAAATTTTGTTTTGTAGATTGTGTTTTCATTTGTTTTCGAAAGTAGTAAATAGTAATAATACAAAAATTGGATTTTGAAGGTTTTCTATATTTTTTCTATATATTCCTATTCTTTATTTATGTTCCTATTTTTTACAGTTTAAATAACACTACATTTTATTTACGTATAAATTATTTAGACAAAATGAAATTATTGTATCGGGAGTGAATAACATGTCGTTTATACTAACTTTGTTCTTTTTTAGTTTCGATATCTAAAAACCGATGATAAAAAAATTCACGAATGATTGGAAAACTGATAAAATTGTCGTTTCATTGCAAGGAAGCAACAAAATCAGTCGTTTCACATTTAGTTACGTATGTATGGAAGTTTATCGATGAGGATTTATGTGTATAAACGTAAACCGCGTAGCGAAGGAAGTAGTATGAATCGACGTATGGTCGGCCACGAAAATACCCAGCACAAAATTCAGGTTTTCATTTCATTTTCTCTATATTACAGCATAATATAGTACACTTTTGCGTTCATTATATGTTTATCTAAAGCACAGACCACAGAAAAATTACACACACACACACACACACACACACACACTTACACACATTTTAATATAGATAAATATTTCGAAGGTTATATTTATATATTGTATAATATTATACAAAAAATAAATATATATAAGGTATGAATATTTTTGTGACAGACTGTTAACAAAAAATTTTTAATCGTATCATTTGCCTATATTTGAAAAATATATTTATTCTAACATTCTCAACCGTGTCTTTAACTGCTATGTTACAACAATATTTAAATAATAGATATTTATTTTAAAATTGTTCATAAGATATTTCAAATTAATGGCGAACGGCACGCGTAAGTAACTAAACAGGAAGGCTTCTCAATTACACATCACCGTCTATAAACATGTAGGCACTTACCATCTTTAATGAATAATGGATATTAAAATTATACTAACAGAATAATGTTTATTGGTAAATTATATTTTGGGCATGTATTCAGTAATATAGTATTAAATTGCGTGATTTAATTTTTTAAGTTTTCCAGACAAGGAATTTCTAAGAAAATACTAAAAATCTGAATAACATTTATGTGAATTACTACAAATTGAACAGAAGAATATTAGTTTGGATACAATGAAAAAATTAATGAGGATGTTAAAAGTGACAAAAGAAGTTTTCTATTACTGTCGAGATATTAGTAAATACATTACAGTAAAATATAGTATAAATAAAAACTACATCGACATTAGTTAATGATTTCATAATTTCTTTTCGATAATTATTTCAATTAAGGAAGTGTCCACATACTTATAGACAGGGATTTACATTTCACGATCGCTATATAACGATATTCGAAATCACTTTGAAGCATCACGAGCATTGCGATTATTTCATTATTATCATTACGAAGACTTAGAAGCGTGCTTATGAAGATGACTTACATTTGCAAATTAACTCACATTTTTCACTATGGCCTCTACAGATCCGTGGTTCGCGGTTAGTGCAGCCGAGCGGGGGTACAAGGGGGACGAGTGTGTTGGGCATAGTGGAGGAGATAGGGGTTCATGATGCCCCCCATAATAGGGGAAACTCTGCGCGTATGGTTCCTCTCGGCGTTGGTGGTTCACGGTGCTGTCGCTGGCAATCCGGATGCGAAACGTCTTTACGACGACTTGCTTTCTAACTATAACAAACTAGTGCGCCCTGTCGTGAATACCTCGGACGTACTACGCGTGTGCATCAAGTTGAAACTCTCGCAGCTCATCGATGTGGTGAGTAAAACCGTTTATTCTACTTACTTGTTTGTTTACACCGTGAGCCCGTACAAACAGGACAACTCGTAGTGGAATCGCTGTGAAATTAGTTCTCGCCTGATCCGATGCACAGAAATATGTGTGTAACTTTCGCTGCACTATTTCTACAAAAGAAGTCTCGTTTCCGTTTCTCACGCTCTGTCGGTTTATAGCGTAATTCATCACGGTACGCGCGCTAATCGCTCGTCAACGAGATTGAGGGGAAGCGAGGGAGCGTGACGATACGCTGTGGTTAAAATCGCACGTAGTATGCCCGTATTTCGGCTAAAGTGGATGGATACGATTATTCGATTACATGGTTATTATGTCGTTACTGGAAATGAATTTAGTCGTTGGACTAAGCATTGAAAATTGGTTAGGAATTACGTGTTTTGTACGTTCCTCGAATTCCTTTTTTAGAACCATATATCGTGTCCTGCATCCATTTTGTTTGTGTTATTTTGTCATGGTACAATTATTATAGGTAGTGTTAACGGTTGAACTATTTACTTGAAAAGTATATTTAAATCTACTATTCGTGGTTAATGATAATTAAAATGGTATGATGAATGTTAATAGATATAGATAATTACATTCAACAACAAATGTATGTTTTCGGTAATCGAAAATTGGAAAAGTCAAAGAGTAGTCGTTTTGAGCTGTTTGGTAGTTTTGAGTTTCTATATTGTAGTGTTAGTCATATTTTTCTTATTTTATTTTATTACATAAATAGTAATTATGGTTGTACGATTGTAGATTTAGAGAAATTGTTACACTTTAATATTTTGGCTAAACTTTAAATTTTCAAAATCGATATATTTCAATTAATAAAGATAAAAAAAATACAGTATTTTAGTATACGTGTATTTAGTAATAATGATGAGCACAAAAGTAATAACTTCGAGTTAGGTTAAAAGAGCATATAAATGCTCGTGTTATATTTGGTCTTGATTGTAGAATTAACAGTAATGATCTCCTGTAATACTTGTTTTGAAAGTTACAAGTAAATTCACATTAAAATAGAGTTCACTTTAGATTTCCATATTAAATTTATAAAATTGCATACAACACTGTATAAAGCTACATCTTCATGAAGCTACTGAAACTTAAATTTTGCAGTGTACATACACTTTCAAACAGTGTACATAGAAGTTCATCATAGAATTTGAACATAGATTAGACATAGAATTGGTTTAGAAGTCAACATGTTAAATTATTGTGAACTGTTATTTTATCAAATTTTTATTCTTTCATAGGTTATATCTGGAATACTCATTTATTATATAATTTGGAAAGTCATCGAAATTATCACGTTTGTATAATGTATTACTAAAGCATTACTTGAATCTATCATGCAAATGTTCATTGTTTCCGCAATCAGTTGATTAAACAGAAATACAATCTCAATGTTATTTCAAACACGTATAGGTTCGTTAGTATACTACGAAACTTAATTCTGAATATAGATTCTACGTTGATTGATATTGTTGAAATATTCATGCTGATTCTTCGATTTAAATTTCATTTCACAGAAAAATATAGATTTTCATTTAATTTCATTCAATTTTCAAATAAACCTCCTTACATCGTGATTTTTAAATGACATATTTAACAAATTTTTATATACAAATGTATTTACACTTATGTAAGCACATGTTACTGAATTATACTCAGGGACTGATAATACCGAATTTAAAAATTTTATGCATATTTTTATACTTGACAATATCTATATTTCATATTCAGTTTGTTGAAATTTAATTTCAACAGAAATTAAGTCTGTTGATTAGATTCTTTTTCGCTTCTCGTGAAATCTGAGTGAGATAGAATTATCTTAGCTTACGTTCAAAAGATCATGCATAAGTGATGCTTCTCTCGTATAGAAGGTTTAAGATCTTACACCCTTAAGGAGTTAAGGCTGCCCTTGTTCATTAAGTTCTTAATTGCGTCAAGTGCTTGATTGACAATCTGGAAAGGTTCTAGCCTTCCCCAAGTACCTTGTTTGATAAATTTCCTTTGTAGTTGCGCCAAATTTATTCCGTCTTAATTTAAAGCAATTTGTATGTAATCGTCCTCAATTTTCTTTGTAGAAACAAATACGTGTATTTGAAAATGTCACATGGTGGTCAATTTGGAAACTTTATATTAAGTATTACATTAGATAGATATCATTTTCAAAGTACTTACATTTAATGCATCGCTTAAATCCTAATTAATTATTATATACCTATGTTATTTTTATTTATTTGACTACATCGTACAACATGATCTTTCCTTTGCAATATGCATTGAGTGAGTCTTGCAGAGTTATCTATCCTGAACACGAACTCATAAATAGAATTTGTCAGTTATAGTTATTGCCAGTTTCCGTAAAAATCGAATTTTTGTAAAAATTGCCTTTTTTAAGAAAAACGAAGTATTGCCTGAAAACTTTAAATTTTAGAAAGCTGTAATTGGTCTGAAATGGTAGAAGAGAGATTTCTGAATACATTAAAATCTATGATTACAATATTTCGAAGCTCTAGATAATTAAATAATTCGAAAATCTTGGTTATATCAAATCAATGGTATATGAAATCATGCTTTCATTGCATATGACGTGTTAAATGATCTATTATTTGAAAATGAAAATTCATTCTCTACATATATGATATTTTTTACCTTTGTCGTCTTTCTTGAACCTCCATTCGCAATAAGGATAAGAAAAATAGAGTAGTAACAAATATTCGTGTGTTATGGAATTTTTATAAAATGTATGCTTAAAATAATTTCTTATGAATATTTATATCTTTTTAAGCATATCTCCAATGGTTTTTGATACCACAAACCTTTTCGACGAAATTTGTCTACTTGAATAATAATAACAATATAAAATTCGAATATTAAAAAAGAAAAGAGGAATTAGGAGAGAAATTGTTGTTTTTGAAGAAGTATAGTCATAGATCATAGCATGAAGTTAGGATATTAATAGGAAAGTATTCCTTGAAATTAATAACGTCGTTTACGCTGTTCTTTCATTCTACCTTCTTGTCAATTTCCATTACACTTTTTACTTCTTGTCGGAGGAATTAAGTTCGCAGATTATCTAGATTGCATGGTCTCTAGTATTCATTTCGTAATAATTTTCCACTTGAATGCGATTTTCATAATTCACGGAGATGAGATGCTGCATGCCAGAGGTTTTATCGAAGTTCAATCGACAGGCGGAATTCAACCTATTTACTTCTCCCGGTGCATAATCCCGAATCTTGGAGGTCTGGTTATATCCGCTATGAATTAGTGAAATCTGTCTAACGAAAAACGCCGGCAAATAGCCTCGATAATTATTTCAATATCTGACAGTGAGTCTTAAAAACTGTTTTTAGATTGTCTCTACTCGACGACTTTCAAAATTTTTTCATTTGTAGATTCATAATATGAAATCTGGACAGAAATATGTCTCGTAATTAGGTATTTTTTTAAATATATTTTTTATTTTCCACTTTACGTGTAATAAATATATTTTGCATATTTATATTGCAAACATATGCAAATATACTTTACAGAGACATGCTATGTAGTATGTTAACATGGTACCCATATGAAACGTATTATTTTAAGCATTTCTTTAAATTAATTTAATCTATCGTTAAACACGAGTATCATAATTAACATTAGGTCTATAATAATGATATACAGTCGAAGTTGATTATAGTGGTGGAATATATTTTTCGTGCATAAATATTATATGCTTCTTACATACATATCTATCGCACATAAACACTCGCAGGCTAATTATTACATTATCGATTACATATAAATTACGTTATCGAAGAAACATTTTATACTCGAACATTTTGTATCTCCTTAACGAAAACGTTAAACTCGATTACAGGTAATCGATACAGATTGGTAGTCTAAGATGTTAATGAATTGATATCCAATATCATTTTCTCGATATTATCCGCAACAATAAATGACTTAATCGTTCCTCAATGGCATCAGCTGGTGAAGGGAAATCTCGAGGAACGTTAAATGCGTCGGAGCGAAACTACTCACAGAAATTACGAACGTTCTATAAAGAAATAAGTTTGGGAGGAAGTCGTGGAATTATTTCCATTAGCATGTTGTACGGTTGGCGTGGCAGCAAATTGCGTGGCTGTATGCATATATGTATACATTCTACGGCTACATTGCGTGGTTTCTGCTTGCTATTACGTCGATTTGAGGTGAGTATTCGTATGAGTTCTAATAGCTTTCCCCGGAATTTTCCTTTCTGTCAAACTTTACATTAAATTACGTTCATCCTTGTTTTCTGTATACAACTCCCACATTTGACGCCAAATCTACTGTGGCTGGCCAAATGACCATTTTAAAAATTTTCTAGTTGACAAATTTTTCAATCTGAACATGTTGCACAGCTTTCAGTTCAAAGTATAATGGATTCTATACACGCGAAAACGTGTGTTCTTGTATTACAATAATTAGAGCAGAATAATGTTGTGTGTCATATTATCAGGACATTTCATTGTAAATAATGGTTTCCATTATATGTAGATTTCTATGTATATGTCATTTTTAGTATTTTGTTAGAATGAAAATATAATCCAAGGCTTTTGTTGAAACTTGTATGTAAAAATGATTGAGTTTTTGGTTCCATTGTCTCGAAGTTATTTTTGGTGCTTTATCAGACTGAAAATTGTATAATCCAGCAGTTTTATTTGAATACATACAATTTACATGTAAATTGTTTGGGTAGCTTTTTGGATTTAATCCCGTCGTGTCTATATTATCTTTAGACTTTTTTCCAAAAGGAAGAATTATTTTCTGGTTCTCTTTTTATATCTAGAAGAATAGGTTAGTTGTTGTTCGGTGTTGCAGTTATTTAATATACATAATGATACTGTCAAAATCATTATATATTATAAAATAAAAATAAAGTCCAAGTTATTGAGGAATTAGGGCATATTTACAGCGATTCAATTAAACTCGTACAAAAATCATCATTTCTATGAGATGGTAGGTAACTTTTTGCATAATATCAATTTATTTTAAATTTGACCAACTATTTTATTTTATTTTAATCAATATTTTTATAGCAGAGATATAAAGGCAAGCCTGAAGGGATAAGTAAATTATGTTCGAAATTATTAATTGAATTTTGTAATTAGCCTTTAACTAATTTAGTCAATTATGCAAAATTTTGCAATCAGCTGTCATCAATTTATCAGTTATCTAAATGTAGGTGCAGAATGATTTACAATAAAATATCATATAATGTATATCTTTAACAGAGGAAGAGGAAAATATCGTAAATTTCTTTTAAAGTTCTCTGCTTCTTTATTGTTAAGTCGTGCAGTTTTATGGATTACTATATATCATAGCCTTTCTCTGAAGGAAACTGATTGAGTACTAAAGCACCTCTGAAGCACACGAAATCTAGCGTGATTTTAAATTCAACACACGAGAGATTACAAGACTGATCGAATCGAAAAAAGACATTGAATACCAAACAACCATGAACGGTCTTAAATCTTGAAAAGTTGAATTTTCTAAAGCTCTACTATTAATTTTTCATTGTAAAGTGATAATCCTTTTGTCGTGTAACAGCAATCACATCTACAGGTAATTAAATTTTTATTCATAATTAATTTTCTAAGCGATTCTTTTAGACCTATTTCAGAAATTTATAGTATTAGTTAGCCATAGATATTGTAGAGCCAAATTTTTTAATACTCCGCCGTAATTTTATAATTTTTGCAGTGTATGATCAACATTATATCTGCTTCAATCAGAGAGATAAAATAAATCTTTGCTTGTTAATTAATTGTAATTTTCGATCTCTATGTATTACATTTGTCATAAATGAGTGTAGCAGTCTGTAAACGTTTGCAATTTCAGATCTGTCATCTTATTAAGAAATTTTTGATTGGATCACCTTTACAGCTTGTAAAGCATGTAAGAAAGTTAGGAAATTGTAGGATTTGCGTACTATTCTTAAATTGATTAACAATAAGTTAGAAGACGTGGCGGAAAATGCGAGAAGTTTCGTATTACGCCCATAGAGAAATTGGTAGTTCACTCTGAAGTTCCTCGACTTTGTATTTCAAGTTTTGCAGAAGTTTCTCTGTGGCATGTATTATCGTTCTATATTTATCAACTGGAATTTACATATTTCTCCTCTTTAAGGAAATCTCACGGCGATATTCGATTTATATAAATTCAAGGGATACTAATTTTGCACGCTTATACTCTTGTTGTAAAATTGTTTGTCAATGATTTTTAACAGAATCTTCGTTCTTACATTTAATTTATAGAGAAGATATTTTACTAAAGGGAAAATGTAAAATTTTGTTATTATTTTACTATTATTTCGTTACTACAGAGGTTCAAATCTTTCATGAGATATAATAATTTACAATTATTTATAATGCAACAATAGTCAACGATAAATTTATTTTTACATCGTGTCTGCTATCTAGGAACTTTATTAAATTTTCAAATTAATTGTTGATGCATTATTAACAGCAGCTGGAATCTGCCCTAGCAGGTGGTTTATTAAATTATTTATTCAGTATACTTTATAGTTATTAATAATGAAATCGAGTCTGTCATAATAGCAGCATAAAGTATAGTTTGCCAAGATATTGTTTTAATATCCCATGATAAAATAGTAGTTTTGGGAATAATTATTCACAGCACAGATTTACTTATATTTACAAAACAGTTATCTTTTGTACGTATAGGTACTATTAGTAGTCTTTATACACTATCTCTCATACCCCTCTATTAATCTCTTACTCCATTACCCTCATCTCTTACTGCGTTATTACTCCATTATTCTGTATCATTTCAGTATTATACTACCCGATAACTCAGAATAATTCAAAACGTTAACCAATTATACGGAATGTAATATCATTCACCAAACTTTGTAACAGAAGCTATATATCATTCTGTTTCGCAAAGTCCAAGTAGCTATAAAAATTCGTTGAAGACACTTTAGGTGAAACGGGGAACATACCAATCTACATACGTTCAAATGCATGTATTTATGATGCCGGTGTAGGTACCGCGAAGCTGGCTCCATTGTCGGGATGATCTATCATATCACTGTACTTTACGTGCAGCCCTCGCGATATATGGGCCAGGTATTTGCAACACGAATGTGTCGCAGGGTTGAAGTTCTCGAGGATTGCCGATTGAATTCCATTAGAGTTCATTAAGGCGTATTACGAAGTCCCTGCGGCGGCGCAACGGGGTGATCCATTGATCTCGGATCGGGCAACGAAGTTTATTAAGAGGAAAGGATAGTTGAAAATTTAAGGGTGACATTCGAGCTTCCAATGCGGGTATAAGATAGTACCTCGGCGAGATACATAACCAACCCTCTGCTATAGCTACAAATTCTGGAATTTCTTAATTACATACTATATCACCCAGAAACTTTAGATAATCGAGGATGGCAATTTGCGATTATTATTGAAATGGAAATGAGATGAATGCGGTGTTAATGGAACATAATGGAAAATTGAGTGGTTAGTTCTGGAATATACTTGTTCTCAAAATTAAAATTTATTAGTTGAGAATGAAGATTCGAAGTTCGTGTATATTTTGGATACTGTATTTTCCTTTATTAGTGACTTTTAAATCGTTGCTTTATATTTCGAATTTGACGAATATTTAGTTTATTCTCTTAGACAGGTTCGATATAAAATTATATTGAAAAATTGTAATGGTTTGTATAATTACTTTGATTATATACAGAGTGTGTAATAAATTTTCTGTGATTAGTTGCAAACTGATTTTTAAGTGCACTTTTTATTTTAAAGTATATTCTATACTTTGCATTCATGCAAAGTGAGTAGCAGAAATATTCGTACCTCTGCAATTGTCGGCTTTAAATGGTCGCTATTTTTTTAAGATACTATTCAAAACGGTGCCCATCAGCAACAGTGCACTTGTGCAGACGGCAAATAAACGACAGCTTTAATACTTTTTATGACATCTGCACTTGGAGCTAAGCATACGTGTGGAATTCTTTGTCGCATATTCCCTGGTATTGTTGGAATATCTCTATGAATCATACGTTCTAGTGTACTGTGTATTAAGTCCTCGCAAAGAGGTGTTTACACACAATATACAATTTACAGATGAGATTAAATATTCAAGTATCGATTAATACTAATCTATTAATCACGTCGAAATTGTGACTTATAACACAGTTATTTGACGTGGTAACTCTACCTTGTTTATTCCGTATAGCTTGGTAATTTGTTACCAAGATTTGTAATATTTTTCAAATTTGATGAATATGTAGGGTGTTCCGTTTCAAGATAGCTACTTAAATATTTTACATTTCACATTTGTGGTGATACGAAATATAGTTTTTGTGTAACTTTAAAGTAAAATATTTTTGAAAGGACAAATTTTTTTTGGGATTATTAGCGATATATGTTTTTAATTAAAAATACAAGACATAAAAGGCAATTCGAAATTTGTATTCATACTTCTGCGTCACATACAATAATTAGACTCATATAAGAATAATTCATTTTCTAATATGAAAATCGATACAATCCTACTCTGTATTTCTATGTTTCACGAATTCCATTTCAATTGATGAAAAAATTTCCAAATTGTCGCTACGACTTAATAACATTACGCTAGTTTTTATTCATGTAGCAGAAAATAAAAGGTATTGATAAAAGTTCATGCGTTTATGACATATGCAATCACCCTTTAAATTTTCACCGAAGGTAAATTGATTCTCTTAAACTGTTATACCAGTTAGTTGATTCATGCATAGATTCATGTTCCATCGATGTCGCTTCGATTTACATTTTCAGGCATTTGTACAATCTAAAACACAATGAACGCCAGGAAACAATAACATAGGCAGTTATACTTGGACAGGTGCAGCAGTACCATAGATTTAAATATGATTTATATTCAAAAGAATAAGTGCCTTTTACCACAGTAAACCCCTAGGATATTCTTTCAAAATTTAAAAAGTTACCTGAAATTATACAAAACTGTCTAACAGTCTATTTTTCTTTTCTTTCTTCAATTATTTAATTAATTTATTTAGAGTTATACACGCTTCTCGGACTTCAATTAGAAATTACTTAATTGAAGTTATTTTGTCTCAAAAATTTGGTTAGAGAAAAATATTTATAGAATAATGTAAGACGTTCTTACTTCCACATTGTTATTAACTAATTTCCAATTAGCAGGCAGTATTTATTGCATATCAACTTATTTCCCTCGTTATAAAGTTGAGACTTACATTGTAATTCTTTTTCCTTTCTTTTCATTCGCTATACAAGACGTGTATACATATATATGTGCTTTCTTTCGTTTTCTCTAACATAGAATTATTTTTATTTTCGTTTATGTGCTTTATATTCTAGTTAATGGTATGGTGTCTTTCGAATAGAAAATTCTTTCTTACCTGTGTAGTAAAAATGCTTTCAGTTCAGGGTGTATCATAGCGAAACGGTTAACTCGTTAAAACCATTCTGTTAGGATGCTTCTTTGTCATAAACTGCTAGCTGAACATAACTATTTTGAGAGTGTGAACATTAATACTATCAGGATAAAAATGTGTACATTGTACATTCTGAAATAAAATGTACTTATTGCATCGTGTTGTATATCGCACATTGGATCGTGTATACTACCCTCAAAATATTAGATGCGTTCAAGTATTCAAAACAATATTATATTTATATACTAGGACAATAACATAAAACATCGAAATAGATGCTCAATATTTAGTATATTACATAATATATTACATAATACGTTAATACATTGAATATAATAAATAATGTATTAATTATGTGATGTATTAATAATATATTAATTTATTTTACAGGATTAGTTGTAATTCACTATTTTATTGGATCATGCATATTTATATAACGTAGGTACAAAATATTATTATACATTACATTATATTTCATTATAGTATAATGTAATATTATATAATGTTATATTCTATAATTAATATATTATGTATCATTATTAGATACAACCTATTTCATATGATTTAGTAATCTTTCCCTTTTGCGACATATTCATTTCTTATATACTAACTGTGTCGACACATTGAATATACAATTCAATATTTTACTATTATTTAAATTATATTCATCATATCACATTATTAGATATATTAGACATATTACACACCATGGTCTATCCAAAAGAAACACAAAGGAATACAGTAATTACCCATCTTCACCACAATAGATCCTTCCTTTACGTAGTTGGCACATACATATTTTTCTCAGGTGTCGGTGGTCCTCCTATGAGAATAGGATACCAGAAGTTTACGAAAGTTCCTTGACAAATCGTCGACAATCCAGAAATGCAGGTGCACATTCGCGATATTCGCATGGGTGCAGAACGTTACCGTTAGAGAACTTTCGCCATAACCATTGTTCATTCAGCTGACACGTACGGAAAGCGTTCTTTGTTTATATTTCCCTGGGCAATCTACCTCTCTCTTTCTCTCTCTCTCTCTCTCTCTCTCTCTCTCTTTGCTTTTTTCTCGTTCACCTTGCTTTGTTCCCTCCACGTACTCCGTCTCTCTCTTCCAACCCCCTTTTCACCCCCACGATTTTTCTCACGCGCGCGCATTTTCAATGTTTATAGATACGTACATATGCCGCACTCGTACGCTTGTCGGCATATTTTCAAGGGGAGATGCAACTGAAACGAACGTAAATTTTTGTCACGGGGTTCTGCTGTCGTGCCTCTGAAAATTCTACTTCGTTGTCGCGACTAATAAAATGGTAAAGTGGTAGTTATGTTTGGATATTAATTGGGGGATCGGATAATCGTTAGAAAGTCGTAGATCGTTAAAATAAGTGAAGAAAAAGCTAGTTTTTCAAGAAAATCCCTGTCTTGTAACCAGTTTTTATAGTTTTCAATGACAATTATCAATAATGAAGGCAGTTTTTGAATTTTCTTATTATATCATCGGATTATTGGACTTAATACTGTAACAGTAAAACGAATAAAGCGATCGAAATGACTTGCTTCAGACTTCTAATTTTTGCAAATTTCTCAATATATGTAACTGCATTTGGCAAAGTGAATATCGATTTTTATTAAGGTAGATAATTGTGTATATATTTTTATTTTTATTGCACCACTTTAATTAATATCATCTACATGTATCATACTTAGCAACAAACACTTCTACTTTATAATAAAAGCGAGTTTCGCCATTTCTGTTTCCTAGCAACAGAGGATACTAACTGTGGTATTAGTTTTAATTACTTTAGTAGTGTCTAATTTATTAAAAAATAGAAGTATCACATCCTCATAGTAAAATCCTGATCAATATTTCCACCTTTTCACTTACCATAATTTCTTCCTTTCATAAATTGATTGGCTATATTATCCTAAGATAATGAGGATAAGAACAGAGCATCATTTATTGTTAACTGTAAGGGAAATTATGTTTGGAATTGAAATTTTCCGGATTAAAGGGTGGAAGTATAATAGCAGTGGTATGAGTAATTATAAAGTGATTATAATTAGATTTACTGTGACGATGATCATTTCACATCGAGAATGAGAAATTAGTTTTCAGAAGCCATGAGGTTATTAGGTTCGAGGTAGTGAACCGATCGATCTTTCAATGAAAGGTTCGTATTAGAATATTCGAACGTTCCACGATTCTTAGTATTACACTGTTCAACGCAAATTTTAATCTGCAATATCCATTTGGTAAGTCTCGCAGAGTTTACATTCCTGAAAATGAATTCATCGAAATTGTCCCGTCACCCTGAGTTTTCAAAAATTATCAGTTCTTCTAAAAAGGTACGATTTTTTGCAAAATTGAAGTATTACATAAAGAGTAACAACATTATAAGAGTAGGATGAGAGTATCGTAATTAATGTCCATAACTATAATTATTTGTGCTTTTGAATAACTATAATTGGTCATCAAAGATGGAGCAATTTCGAGTCGGGGCTCGTATTTAGGAAAGTAAACTTTACAAGAATATGAAGTATATATAGATTAAAGAAATAGTTAAAATTTGTTAGATGGTGTTATCAGTGACGAAATTCATTTTCTGATGCCGTGACGTTATTATATATGTTCAGAGATCAGTTTAAATTACCTATGGTTGTTTGATTATATTAAAGTATTATTTTCTTTTATATTAGATTTATCCTAGCAATGACTATGTCTCATCGAGAATAAGAAATTCAACTTCAATTGTTATTGAATAATTGAATTTAAAGTAAAATAAACTTCGAATGAGTGATCTCGAAATGAGTAAATTATAGTCGTATAAGAATAGACATAGCTATTAGATTTACTGCCACCACAGTCGCTTCGCGTTGAGAGTGATAAATTAATTTTTATGTGTCACAGGATTATCGGATTCAAAGTACAAGAAGCTTCAAATAAGTGCTCGTGAAATGGGTTTAATAGTAGGGTACTATTCTTTTCTATTAGATTTACTGCGACGATTATCCTAGTATAAAATTGAGCGAGCTAAAGAAATGATGAAAGATATTCAAGTATTTAATAATTGGCAAGTGACAAATCAAATGGATTATCTTCAATGGAAACTCGAATTTTTATATATCTTACTATCGCTGATATTACTATTATCGATTGCTATGATTTCTTCGTTAAATGCGAGTTTATCTACAATCCCGTTCAGCCCATATTTATAATAGTTATATATAAATTTTATTAGTTGTGCTAATATGCTATTAATAGTATAATCATATGGACTTTACAAAATTCTGGTGAAAGCTTTACATAGTTTAAACTCTCGATTTGGGAATTTAACTTGTTTGGAAATTACTATACGTGTACACGTGTGTGTGAGAATATCCTCAACAAACATTCTCGTTCTACGAGAAAAAAGAACGGAGAAATACTCTATGTACTTTTCTATACGTGAGCCATTTGAGAAAGATATGTCGATATTTGCTTACTTTTTGCCAATGACGTTAACTTCTTCTTAACGAAAAGCAAATACATTTACCATCGATAATTTGATAGCAAAGAAACGTTAATGTCCACAAAATAATCGGTTACCGATGTTTCCACCCTTTCTGGATAATTTTCCGAAGATTCGTGAAACTATCTCTGTGGTAATGTGTTGACATAGCTTTTTAATATATATAAACAAATTATGTGTGTACGAAAAAATAAGTGGATCAAGTATGCACGTAACGAATGAAATATAGTATAGATTGCATATACGTATGTGACGTATGAAAGAAAGGAGAACAATAGAGAGAGTATTTGGATAGGTCAGTTACAATTTAGAATCGATTGACAAGAAACGCGAGAAAGCGTGAACGGAATAAGTTATATTTCATCGATAATTTTTACCCTGAGATATAATATCGTTTAATAAATATATAATGTTTTTCATTTAAATATAATATCGACGATTAACAATCTCGACTCCCTTTACTATTTGACCTTGTTATATTACCTCGAACCATACACGAGAACTCGAATTCTTGGATCTACTCGCTGTGAAACGAGATTGGCCTAATATCGCCAAGTTAGCAACCCGAGCATCTCGACACCAACAACTTTCAATTAACTTAAACGCAAATCATTAAAAGGTAAATCCATCGGGATCTGCAACTATGCTCCCCCGGATATGATTAACCGCATGGTAAATGAACCAGATACGCCAGCACCTGTTCCATAACTATCTTCGATACTCCCAATGGATCGTAGACCTCGTCCAGCAAATCAAATTAAATCATGATGGAGCTCGATTAAATACTGGCGTAAACCTCGCTTACACCTACTTCAAAACGTTCGAAAAGCCTCGAACTCGATTAACCACATAATCGCCTCATAGAAATGTTCATTGGTGACTATTCCGTGCAAATGTCGCGGCAATAATTAGGTTCGAAGCGATATTTATGATAGCACTTAATAGTCGAATTATAAAATATAATATTCTGCCCGCCATATTTCTCAAGATAGACTATCAAATATTGCGTAGTATAAAAAGCTATCTTCTTTTATTATTGTTCCGTCACATACATATTAACAGCAAGGGAGGTGACTTAATAAATCCATAAATATTTTACGAGTACATAAATAATCGAGAAATTTGAATAACATCGCATCTCATTTAATCAATTTCAGCTGATTGTCAATCCGAGGAAAATGGCATTTCCGAACATTATTATCGCTGTCCTGATTTAAACGTGTATCAAATCCAGGAACAAAGTTGATATGAAAGCGTACATTGAGAGTCGCTACTGAGGCTGACTAATTAAATATTACAAAATGAGATCACGGTTAATGCAGTTTCGTAGCGCGGCAATTCAAATGAAAGCTTAGAAAGATATAAAAGGAAGAGACGAGAGAAAGAGAGAGAGAGAGAAAGAGAAAGAGAGGGAGGAGAAAAAAGGTTCGATTGTGCAGCCTACGTGCACAAGGGGATAACCAGGAAACGAAAGAGGAAAAATAATCTGAGAGAACAATGACTGCCTGTACGTGGAACAAACGAGCAGCCGGCATGCAAACAGAAAAGTCGTCTGACAAATACAGTCAAGCGACCACTTAACCTCCTCCTCGTCGTCTGCGTCGTCTTTAGATTGTGGCGAGCCATTAATATATTATTAAATATTAACGAAGTACGTTCGTTCGAATGAATACAAAACCTGACAATTTGAAGAAGCGAGAGAAAGAATTTGTTCTTAAATCACTGGTTTCATTTGTCATTTAAAATATAATTAATTTTAAATGATGTTTGTTCATCTACTGTAGTGTCGTTCGTTGTAAGTTTTGATTATCGAAGAAGATTATTTTATTTTGTTTTATTTACGTTTTTAATTGCTTTTATTCGATTTCACGGCGAAACGAGTTTAATTGATTTTATTCGCGATGTAAATTTTGCGAGAGAAATTTTTGCTTTTAAAAATTTTTATTGGTTTAATTAATGATGGAAGAAATGGGAAATTACGTTAAATTATGCGAATGTATGTTAGAATGGGTTTCACGTAGATCATTTTGGATATTCATTTCGGAAATTGAATTTAAGGTAGATCCTTTAGCTTTACATTAGACTTGGGAATTTCTATTAGATAGCTAGATGAATTATAGACTTCCTAGAGGGGAAAGGGTTGTTCTTTGGTAATATAATATAATCGTAGGAGAAAATATTTTTAATTATTTTTAATTATACGTAACTTATTTAACAGAAAATATTTTAAATAGTTAACAATACGTTAATACAAATTTTGAGCCTTTGCAATTCAAATCCACACAATTGCACACCCATTCGAGTTTCTGAAATAAAATTTATATTCAATTAGAAATATAATACTCATATGATTTCTTCGAAACGCAACTTACTCTTGAAAGCTTCGAATGAAAGCAGCTGTGAAATAAATTATTCTTATTTCTAAAAATATTTCTATCATGACTTTTATTAGCGATATCAAAATGTTCAATGAAAATAAATTTTTGACAAGTATCGAATTATAAATTCAATTTACAATCTTGCAAACAGGCAAAACAATATTTTAATATTTCTAATAATATATAATATTCTAATGAAACGTTGGTCGCAAGAATTAATTTTGTTTTACAACTGTAACGTTATTTTCGAAGCTCAGATTTTCAATCATTAGCGATGATATGTTTCTGACTGTAGTTATGTAGTTATGATCTCAATGGGTAACCTCGATTTTCAAATTAATAACTTGATTGAATTTAAATATAAAATAGCCACGTCTTCGGCCGTGTTAATTGGCACTTTGTTTTATTAAAATTGCGAGCAGACAACCACTGCTTTAGCGTAACCGGAGCCTGATGGCTACGTCCACTTTAACGATCCAGCCGAACTCACGTTAATTAGCCGAGATTCACATCGCATGCTCTGGCGTTCAAGAACCCTTAAAGGAGTGATCGCTTGTCAAGAACTATTCTCGAAGCTGTGGAATGCTTGTAATCAAACCTTTCGTATATGTGTACAGAATTATTGTGTTCATCACGATTTGACAGTTTTTGCAGTTACACACGGTTACTCTTCTGGGATATTCGTGAATAGCTTAAGTAATATCTAAGATTCTTTTCTTAAATAATAATAATTTATATCTTATTTTGTATTCTCTCATTATTGGGTATTAAAGGGATATCAGATTCTTTGTATTTGAAATTTTTAATTTCCTTTATTAAATCGTCCTCAATATATGTAAATAGTTTCTGTATCTTTGGTTTTAAGAGTTCAGATTTGTTCTTACTGAAATCGAACGTAGATTTTCTATAGTTAATTATTTTAATCGATTTAGAATATTATGGAACAATTTCTGTATTATTTTAAGGATTTTTCTTCTAACTTACCCTCAACTTTTTTTTTTCAACATGTAATAATAAGTATTAAGAATATTTGTAATTATTTACTTCTAAATGTAAAGCAGCTTTTAATAAATACTATTAATATTTGTATTGAAGTTACAATATTTTTTATTAGAAAATTCGAAAGAAACTGAGAATTCAATTACTAGTGTCGTATACTTAGAGTAATATTACGTGTAAAGACAAAAAAATGAAAGAATGTCGTGTGTATAATTTTATGTGGCATACATACATGTCAGGATCAACGTATTTTTGATAGTGGTCTAACAGGACGCTTATTGCTAATCTAGGGCTGTTCAGCCGGCGGAGATTTATGGCAGGGACCTAGCTCTGGATAGTTCGATCATCAAACCAGATATTCGTATGAATACCCAGTACACTACTCAATGGCTGTTGACTCGAAACCACGTAGGCTTTAAGGATCGATTATTTAGAAAATGTAAAAATTGTAAAAATGTAAAAATGACAAGTAATCCACCGTTGCATTGCCTAATGAATCAGACTTTTGTCCTGGAGGATCTGGCCATGGAGTAGAGTAGGTGAAGTCAGCTTCTGGCAAGAGGACCGTGATGAACCCCACGGCATTTACCCCAGAATCTCGAAACGATCAAGTCGAAACGAGATTCTAACATACTCACGGAGTTCCGTGTAAATTAAACGATTAAAATCAGAATTCTCTGGTTAGATGAATTTCCTTGTAATATGGCGTGTTAATATTCTTTTCACCCACTGCAGCTGTTCTTCCTATCGTAAGTGTATCGAATTTTTCGGATAATATTGCGTCAGGTCCTGTGGAGAAATTGAAACAACTGCTGCTATCGCGTAACAATGTAAAATCGTATTAGATGCTCGATCCATCCCTGCTTGCACCGGGATGCATTAGAATTGCGTCGAGGACTCACCACGACGAAATTGCCACTGAGATGTCTCATACGACGCAAGGAGATAACCCCGTATCGTGCCATAGCACTCTGCGCCATTTACCGTAGGAGAGAGTGAAGGAAGGATGCTGCTCATGCAATGTAATAGAAGAATATGCGGTGTTCGCTTCCTGATAGGGCTAGTTGACATCTAAATTGTGGTAAAATTGAGGAAAACTAAACCAAATACGCCGTGGATAGCTTAGATTTATAAAAGAAGTTGTGAAATTGAGATATCGTTCCATTTGGAAATTTATGGTTTTATTAATTATGATTGGGTCACGATTCGGTTCTTTTGTTTTGATAATGGAATATCAATGGTGAGATGGGAAATTATACTTTCTTTTGTGGTATGTATAAAATATGATATAGAGAATGAGAGAGTAAATTTTGTCATATATATGTTAGTTATGTAGTTATGATCTCAATGGGTAACCTCGATTTTCAAATTAATAACTTGATTGAATTTAAATATAAAATAGCCACGTCTTCGGCCGTGTTAATTGGCACTTTGTTTTATTAAAATTGCGAGCAGACAACCACTGCTTTAGCGTAACCGGAGCCTGATGGCTACGTCCACTTTAACGATCCAGCCGAACTCACGTTAATTAGCCGAGATTATTTTGATATATACTACTGATACTTTTATTGACTTGTTTCAGAAGTAACAAGTCTACTTCCCTTTGTTTCCTTTCTTAATTAACACTACAGTGTAATCTTCGAGATTGGTCAGCAGTTCCTCTGTGTGCGTGGTTAATGTAATTAGGGTTACCTTCCATTAAAAGTTTCTTTATTATTTATTTCCTTTGTAACTTCAATCTGTTGTTTTGATATAAGGTATTCAAGACATACAGATTACGTATATCTTAATCAGTTTAACTGTTACAGAACAATTATCAAATAACTGGCACTATCTTCTATACCATATAGTTATCATAACAAAACACCCACGTATACCGATTTCCTATTTATTAGTAAGTTATTAACAAAAGCAGTATATGAAGATCAAAAAAAATTACGAGTAAACTTTAGTTGTAAGTAATCGTAGGCCAAATATAGATTTTATTTTTTAGATTTCAGATTTTGCAATTTAACCAATTTTTGCCAAATTTAAAAACCTTTCGAAAGATCGTAATTTTTATAGGATTAAAAGTATTCGAAAAGCAGCAATAGATCAAACGTGTGCTTTAAGGGATGAAAGACTTTCAGCATGCTTCAACGAAGGGAGGAAACGTTTCCATTGGAGTATTGCTTCCCAAGGGAACTACCTCCAATGCGATTACTTTGATTCTTAGACACGTGACATAGAAAAATTCTGGTAAAGATAGTATTATTACTATATCATTCTAAAATCTTTCCTTGTTTACTGCTTTTATATTTGTCCGTTTTTCTTCATTTCTTGTTATTCAAATGTGCATTACCAAGCAATAGAGTTGAATTGATCGATGATGCACGAACTGGGTGGTAATTATACCGGGATTATAAATCGTCGAGTGTTGAATAAATAGATTCGTTAATAGTATTGGTGCTCTATGACGATCACTGACACCCGCTGCCGATGGCATGCAATGAGACCACATCAATCCAAAGCCGAGGCAGTAATTTGAATCGAACATAACTTTCTAAACACGGTTATAAATTAACCTCTTCTACTTGAAGAATGAATATAGTTCATCGTGAGTATTTTATGGGGAATAGTATCACAGTTTCTCGATTATTTTGTAATATTTTATTTTGAATAAGAGTGAGTTCAAATTCAACTTTTAAATTGTCGAAGTTCGTACCTTAAATTTTGTAAAATTCAGAAATTTTTAGAAGCCTATCTCTAAAAATATTGATTTTATTTTCTAATAGGAATATATTGTTTTAAGAACTGAAACCTCGATGAAATTTTGGCATAAGTCTTTATTGGCTTTAGGCAGACAAAGCATGTGAAAACATGATAATATCTAAAAATATTTAACTAAGATTTTTGTTCGAAGTATTTGAAATAAAAAATTTTAATGATACTGAGATTCAAACTTGTTTTAGGTATTATGTATATATTTTTAGTTATTGTTGATAGTAGCGTGACGAGATATTTTTGTCTTTATTCATCTTCTGTCTCTTTTATGTAGGTTTTGAGAAATTTTAATCGCAAAGAAAGTACAAAATTTTGATATTTCGATGTTTCGAAAGTCTACCTGTAATTTTAATATCTTCTTACATTATAAGTATACCCAAATATACTTGTTGTCTTATACATATATTAGCATTAGATTCAATTAATAGCATTACGTAGAAACTTCATGACAATGTGTTCGATACTAACTTGTTAGGTTTATAAATTCTCAATACAGAGAATTAAATGTAAAATTAACTATTTGAACGATAAAAATATCTCGTATATAATAATTTGCGTCTCAAGCTAAAATTCGTCCGGTTTGTTTTATCGCGAATTAAAAATAGCAAACCCGAAGAGTCGTTTCGATAGTGCAATTGGGAGAAGAAAAACGCTTGGCTCATCTCGAGTCAGAATTAAAGGTGTTACATTACGGAGTCACTGAGATAGATCTGAACCTTTTCTCGTCAGGCACAGGGTCTCGGAGAAAAAGAAATAAGTATCCACGAGGTGAGTAGTGGTGACGAGGCGAGAGAGTCGTTATGCGAGTACCCCATTTGTGAAAATGACGGAGGAAAACGGAAGGGATCATGGCGGGTTGGGTATGCATGGTCTCTAGATAGAAACAGCATTGGGAATCCTGCCTAACTGAGAATCGATAGAAGTTTCCACCGTGCGCGTCGCGAGTCACAGATATCCATTTCTCTGAACAAATGGCTCAGTATCGTAATCTTTTTCAAGTGTTCGCCTCTTACTCTCTCGTTATTTTTCGATATCCGACTGCCCCGGAAGTTTGACCTGGATCGGAGACGGGGAGGCAAATAGAAATAGATTCTACCCACAATCTTCCCAATGGATAGAACTAACATGTAAATAGTTTCGTTATGATTTGTGGGTACGTGGGTATGTACAGGGTGTTCGTTATAATCGAATGCAGTAGGACCTTTGTTATGCAAATTAATTTCGAGCAAATGTGTTCGTACGCGAACACATTTTGGTATGATAGAGCAGTAAGCACGTAGTACTGAATTTGAATCAATAATCGGGACAAAATGAAATAAAATTAATATTAGGAATTATATAAAATGGAAAAGAAATGAAAGTTTTTGATGTTCGTTCTTAATGGAATCAATCTTAAACTTATGGGTCTCAAATTTTCTTTAATATTCATAGGATCGCATCGTAATAAAATATATAAATTGTGTAAACTGGTTAACATTCTACGTTGATTGTTTCAAAAATTGCAGTTGAAAGCAAAGTGTACATTATTGACAAGGTGAAATCGGAACGTTTTACTGGAATTAGTAACAAGTTGTCGTTGACGAAACTTCAGACTTACTATCACACTGAAATCACCCACTCGTATAAATTACCTGAGAACCTGAGAACCCATGTGTACAGTCTGTAATTCGATAATTACAGTAGACCACCTGCTACTATATTATCTAAGGTACAGAATGTATCATAAGCACTATGGTATTAACCTATTGCCTGAAGATAATTTGAGTTAGGATAAAATAGATAACTTCATTAATTTCTTCAAGGAAACCAAATTACTGAACAAAATATTATTTTAAATATTAATAAATTTTGCAGTAATTATTAATTAAAATTGTTGACAGAGTGTTAAAAAGGCTAATTAAAATGTTAATTAAAGGAAAAATAATAATTTGTTCTGTTTGTTGCTTATGTCAGGAATAAATTGTTCAATTATCTTTGGACCGTATATTTAAATGAATGAAGATTTTTGAGCTTGAGTTAGAGATAGGATGATCCCATAAACAATTCGTGTTGTGTTGTTTACGCTGAACAATTTTATAAATTTTCAATATCTTCCTTGCAATTTAATGATGTAAAAATTTTAATTATTGTTAATTAAAATAACGCGATAATAAAATTTAGAAAAGTGTGAACTTTAACGTGTTTCAATATAATGTAATATTCTTGGTAACTAGACATGGTGAGGTTTATTGAATATCAGTGTGTGCGTGTCTTTATTTTATTTTTACAATAAATTATAGGTATGAGAGTACTTTATTAATTAAGATAATATGTTAGTAGTAAAATAAACGTCCGAAACTTTCAGTTACTATACATTTTAATAGATATGACGTGACGTTTTTGAATTTAAAAGAAAATTCTGAAATATAGCGTGATCTATGAACGTTGACGTGTATCTTTTTACGTTACAAATTGAATTTTCTGATATGACATGATACGTTTCGATCTTGTAAGACAGAGTTCTTCGTGTTTCAGTTGTAATGTACGACATATAACTTTTGCTTTGTGACGATTTGCTTGTATAAAGGAAGCAGAGTAGGAGTTCAAGATCACTGTAGGTTATGGTATAGTGAACCAAAGTAGGGGAAGAGAATGAGATTTAGAAGACTTGGAAGAAGACAAACTAGAGCGTTGCAGAAAGAGAAAACTGTGGTGGAAATAAATCAAGATGGATTGATTTATTGGGGGAATTAGATTATTGGAAATTTTAAATTTAGGTTCTTTCATAGCTTTCTAAATTAAATTGCAATATTATAAGTGCCCAGATATTCGCTGTACGAAATTTAAAACTTTGATTAGCTCTCAGAGAATCGAAATGCTTTACTCTATATCTTCAAGCTTATATTTATAAAATATTTATTTTTATATTATATTTATATAATTTAAAAAATAAATATTATACAAATATTACAATTTTTAATTTAATATTCGTATAACGAAACGTATTGAATTTCAACGTAATAAATTTTTATATAATTTAAAAAATAAGCATTGTATAAATGTTAGAACTATTAATTAAATATTCCTATAACGAAACGTATTAAATTTCAACGAAATAAATATTTACATATGAAAATGTAATAAATATTATCGCTTATATTATCATGGAACAAATTTTCTCTTGGTAAATCGATTAATTTCGACGCAGTACAAGTAGAAAGGCATACGTAGGAGCAATAAATTTTTCATTGCAAGTATTGTTGAACTTCTTTCTGTTTCCTTTTTCGAACAGTTAACTGTTTCGTAATTGCGACAATTTAATTAATCAGCGCAAGCAAGATAGATAATGGGTAAAGTCGAATCGGCGATCAGAGTGATGAACGAGTATTTCCAACGACTACCTCAGTCCGCAAACGATTAATTTTGTAGATTAGTGGCTAGTATTGGAAACGAAGCATTACGCGTTGAAATAGGATTTAAGGCAAACCGCTTAGCTTTACATTCGAACTGGGCATTTCCATTAGACCGCTACATTAAGTATAGACACTCTAAACAAAGAGGGGTTATTTTCAAAAATACGAGATTATCGTATAAGGAAGTATTTTTATTTTCAATTCATTTTCATGCACCTATATAGCATTCTCTTGAGCTTTGACATCTTCTGCTTTATAGCAAGCAGTCTAACCTTATTCTTCAGACTGAGAACTAGATACACACGTAGATAGCACTGGACATCTAAATTAAAGAACTTTTTAATTACTTGGACGTACTTGGACGTTGACCAGTACTTGGATGAACGGTATACTTGACTTATAAAACCGTGCAGGACTTTGACAACGCTGCCAGAAGAAGCTCCCGAAAAATTCATAAATTCTTCTGAATCGGACAGTACATTTCCCCCACTTGGTTAAAATTTCAAGAAGAACACTTTTCAAGACAGACGGACGGGACAATTATGAGGAAAAGAATTGTTTCCTTTTGAAGATTTTAAGAACTTCGCACTAACTAGGCTAAGACTTTGTCCGCTGAGCCTTCGTACTTTATAGAACTTTGAACTTTACGGTACAAGATCTTCGGCTTATACGGTTATTCTTGTGTTTCGTAAATAAAATACTATTTACTTGCCACGTGACCATGAGTCGATAAATTTTCAGGATGTCCTACTGTTACTGATCCACTTTTAGATGTCAGTCTCTTATTGCATTGTGCATATTTATATTTATGTAATATTGGATTTATGTCAAATATATATTGATTTAAAAATCCTTTTTCGATTTTCAGTGACAAAGGTAGTTTAATTTAAATAATATGCCAATTCTGTGGTTATATTTCAGTTTCTAGTTACATTTTAGTTTCATATTCTAGTTTTTTTATTAACCGGGTAGCACAATGTATGGTAATACATATTTGCCACGGAGAAAAAATTATGTAAAATAAATCTTGTGCTTTGAAAACAAATTATGCGATTTTATCGAATGCTGGTATTTAGAGTTGACATTCAGAGCTTTAAATAGCAATAGCTCGAAAGTGAGAATATGACATGTCGCATTTCTCTTTGCAGTTACAGCATTTCTCACCTACTTAATCTCGCGAAAGAGTCAAAGAAATTTGCACGAAATTATATAAATTTTTCACTGTGCACGAATTTCGAATGAGTTTTTTTTTGTCGAAGTGACTATGCCGGACAGCTCACCAACGAGCTTTAAGCGCTCGTATTCCTTGCGTTTTTGATAGCCGTGAGGCAGTCGAGAAAGAACAGACGAAAGAGGTGGCGAGAGGAATGAAATGCTGGCGCTTAAAGCCACAGCCATATCGCGTGAAATCCCTTCGTTCCCGCTTATTATACGCGTCCTTTCCCCCTTCATATTCTTCTCGTACTGCGCTAAAATAAATTTCAAAGTTCGTTTTGCATCTTCGTTGCGCAGCCCGCCTGCTGTAAACGCGTCTAATTTTCTCGTTGTTTGTAGAAATGTCTCGGTTCAGTGACTTATGTCGTCAGCGTGCCCAGAAATAAAGCAATTTTTGTTTAATTCCAAAATGTCCCCTTTGCGAGTGATTGATGCCGTAAACTATTCTTATCTCGATTCCTTGAAAATAACTTTCGTTAGTATTAAATTCAAAGGATAGATAGACAGAGGATGTTGAAATAAAATTTAAATGACAGAATAAAATTCAACGTTATTTCTTAAATAAAAAATATCGAAAGAATTGTAAACATTTATTCGTTGGATAAATTTGTTGTATTAATCGATAATAAAAATGTAAAAATTTACGTTTCTTGTTGTTTTTTAAATTTGGCAATTTAAAATATGATCGACAAAATTTTAAATACGTATTTGTTTGTGTATTCGTTGATATATTGAAACAAATATTTTTTTTATATTTTTTTAAATTTCCGTGAATTTTGATTGGGTAAAAATTTTGTTTAACCCCGTTTTGTGGCATTGGAATTTTTCCTACTTGTGGTTATGAATTCTAAATTAATCAGAAATGATACACGACTTTTTACGACTGATTACCCACGAAATTAATCTTGGATAGCTGGCTCGAATGTGAAAAACCAGTGGATAATCGTTACGTGTTCAGTCCTGAGCGATGGCCTATATGCTTCGTTGACCCGAATATTCGGCCATTTTTCCTGACAGTTCTAATAACCGACTTCTGTCTAAGGTTTTTCCCACACGAATTTTGTTTTAAGGTGTATGGTATAATTCTGATCTTCGAAAAATTCCAAATTAAAAAATTTCTGTTGCTATCGTTCCTGAATAATAATGATTGTACGTGTGGACCAAGGTTTATTTACCAGAATACGATTACTGATTCCTGTCAGAGGAAATAAAACGTTTCACGAAAGCTTTTAGCATTCGAAAGTAGAAATCCTTATCGTAACAGATTTGAACGCCTGTATTTAAGCAGTTTTGGAGCTCAGTTCCCGAAAATATGCATGCTGATTGGTTCCTATCGGGCGCACGTAATTTGCAATCAGCATGCTCCTGGAGTATTGCAGATAGCCATTCATGCGCTTTGAGCTGCTTGCAAGAGAGAGATGGGTAACATTTGAATGGACGTGAGGCTTCGTATGATTTTGGCAAGATTGTAAAATTTTCTTTTGGGTTTGACTTTCGATCGTATCTTGATTCATCCTTCGTAAACGACGATTTTATGACATATTATACGAATGAGGATAGAATATAGTCTCAGGTTAAATGGGCAAACTTTAGGTATGAATTCGAGACTGTAAAACAAACTTTTCATCTCTAAGAATGTGAGAGGAACAAACACTTGGTTTAATGATTGTTTACTTATATTTTTAAGAATATAGGACTGAACGACGTCGAAAAAATTTTTGTTTAGCTTGTTTATTGATAGGGTAGAGTATGATTAGTATATATTTTTTATTCGAAAGGACTACCTCTATTTTGGAAAAAAGTATGCTATCTATCAGTGACAGATCAAGTGGTTAATTAACATTCTAAGTCTGCCATTTCTTTGCACATTTTAGTGTTTCAAGGCTTGATAAGTTCTCTAACTTGCTCTATCAAAGTATTCAATGAATTAGCAGTAACTCATTTAGTGCGAATCGAAGAAGCTTCACTCACTATATACAAATAGTAATATATTGCCAATCCTCGGTTTTCAGAACAGAGATCTATCTTCGTTATCCATTTCTAACCCATAATAATTTTGGAAATAAATGTCTAATGAAGTATTTGCATGCATACTTTGAAAAGAAAAATTTGTATGTTTTTCTATGCTGTCCCTTTTCTTTCCTTTTCTTAATAATTGTGAGGGTATACACCTGTGATGGATGAAGGATAAAATGTTAGTTGGTTACTCAATCAGTCAGTTAGTGATTTGATAGACAGTCTTCCGATAGATCACATGACAGTATAGAACTAAAGAAAACTAAAAAGATCGAAGGATAATAACAATTTCCTGTTGTATTTATTTTTCAAATAAAAATTAATATTTTGCTGGGTATACCTTTCACTGTACAACATACGTTTTAATGCGGAGTTAAACTGATTAAAAGAAGCATTATAAAAATGCCAAAAGGAACATTCGAAAAATATTCTGTATACAAATATAACCTATAGTTGGCCATAGTTCATGCAAATCATTGCAAGCATCGATTACCTACATACATAGGAAATCAGAATTATCTTAATATTAACTTGGATAACACATTTCAAGTTCATTGAAATCTGTGAAATGTACTCTCATTTGTATAATTACCAAAATAACTTTTTTCCTAAATAATCAATATTGCTATAGTTTGCTATTCTTCTACAACATTTTTCAAAAATATTCTTCAAGAGACTCATCCATGTAGCTTTTTATATCAATGACATATAATGTCACGGTTACAAGCAACTGTTATGAGCAAATACTTACAAGAAATAGCCCATATGATAGCATTAAACATTAAAGGTTCGAAGGTCATCCGTTAACTTCCTGACAATTGAAAAGTTCCTCAGGGTCTGTTTTGAAGTGGGCTGCCATGTCGTTGGAGAAAATGAAGCCAGGAAACAAAGCACGCTGATTACCAGCGTGGTCAAAAGACAATGCAATGTAATGGGAATGGTTGGAACAATACGAGAGAGACTGAACAACTATCACAAGGCGAATGCCTATCAACATGTACTTCGATGAAGTGCGCATACTGACAGAAGAAACGTAAAGGCAACAGATATCAATACGACTCCTTGTTGCAACGAGTGTACCAATCTTCCATGAATGTATAATTCTTCTGCACGATCGGTGAAATTTAGTTTGTCCAAGATACAATGATATGTGTATTTAACAAAGGGTTTTGTGCCTCTCTTGAGTATTCAGGAAATCATTTTAACTCCTTGTGCTATAATGGCGAGTCTAACTCAATCATGGTCTAAGCTTCTCGTGTGACTAATATTACACTTAATAGGCATTAAGGTATATAAAATTGTACGACTGCAAAAATTTGTATCCATAAATTTATCGTGAATGGAATAGACAGACATATAGCGACTAACTGAAATTAAAGAAATGAAATTTTTCAATTGACAATTTTTCATAATTAATTTATGGCGCGAGGGATTAACACGTGTATCTTTAGGTGTAGAGTGGTATAAAAATTGTGTTAAGAATTGGAATTTGAGGATGTATTAAACGTTGGAACGTGTATTGTTTATGCTCGCAAGCTGAGAAGTAATGTTGGTGTTATTATATTAGAGAAATCAATAGGTAGCTATTTAGGCCACAAAATGATTTTTATATTTAATATGTGCATTAGAATACAAAGTAAAGATTAATTGTTGAAATTGTAATGTATTTTGTTCTATACTAGTATGTCTTCAATTACCATTAAAGCAATAGCTATCTAGGATACCAAAAGGTTTAAAATTAAATTTTAAATAAGATATTCTTTGAGATATCAAATGATACGAGAATTACGTTAAAAATTACAATCTGATGATATTTTTAACGTCTAAAATGGAAATTCGCAATTAGAATGAGAAAACGAGAATAACCGTCTTGACGTCAGTCAAAGGGCGATATCTAGCTATTAAGCTACGGTAAGGATCGATTAGCAAATCAAACAAACTTGGTGTTTTCATTGCGATATTCTCTGACGCCATCATCTGAGTATCCTAGCAAGATGATACTCTGTACATACAAATTCTAGTTCGTTAAGCATGTTATAATCAGTTCCTTATGATCATCAGATTAACATATTATATCCGTTACACGTCCTTAACTTACAATTCAAATTAACCAACTATGTAGAGTTCTGGGATTTTATTTAATTATTACTTTTAGGCATTCTGCATGTGCTTCAAATGTGTCATGATCAGGAGCAGTGTCAATTTTGTGGATAATTTGAGGATTTGATTTTTCAGTTCAATAGTAGTAGTCATATAGCAATCCTTATATGTAGTTATTTATAGTAGCGAAAGAACCAGTAGAAAGTGTTTACGTCGTGTTTATCAAGAAAAGTCTGATTGGATCAGGGTCTGCTTACTTTCGCCTAATTGCAAGACATTTTCATAGGATATTGCTTCAAATTCATACACCATTCAGAGATCAGAAGTTATAACACGAAAAGAATACGAATCTGTTGTACATAATAGTGTGAGTCATCTTCTTTAACACAGTCATACAGATCACACGAACTTTTGTTATCAGCTAGGATTACCATATATATAAACGGAATTACATTACATCCTGAGAATAGAAAATGGAGCAGGTCACACCAAGACCAAATGGGATGGAGGGATGAAGCTCTAGTATAGACGCGAGGTCAGTTTTAATTATTTCATATAAAATAAAAGGAGTATTGACTTAACTCGTCCCATTACTATGTCAGAAATATAGATTTCAAGAGTATTACACGTAGGGTAAAATATCCTTCCTACACTTATGCCAGCCTGAGTGCAAACTTTTCACCTCTGCATAGTAAAATGCAGAAAATGAATGAGTTTAGTTTCGATTCGGCTAATGCGAATATGAGAACGTAGCCAGTTACAGTCAATAGTTTCTGTCTACATCCTCAGGTTAACAACACGTCAGGGAAAATTAACGCGTAAGAGATGCATAGCCACGTCATCGAAGAGCATACTCTTAAACAGACCTGCCTACAATATCCATAGTACGTTAGAATGCCAGTGTGAGTATCTGTTAACCTATAAACTGCGCTATTCGCCAGTTTGGATTTCGAGTTATTCATATGTTAATTTGTGTATTTCCATATTTGGTAATCGGCCAACTACATTGTCCCCAATATTGTTCACTCTGCAAGCTGATATTTCTACAGCGTCCCATATATCCTTATTACCATTCTCTCTTGATACTTTATCTTCATATTCTCAAGATTTCGAAAATTTATTATTTCTCGTTAATTCACTTTTTACTCCTTCTCAGTCCGGTTTATAAACTTCTTTCTCTCACCCACCTACACTTACCTAATTATCTTATAGCACTTCTATTCGTCAAACCTTTGACCAATTTTTATTTTGGTCACGAATGGAATCACTGTGATAAATGTAGAGTGGTGGAAAATTCGGAGCTTAATCTACATGCACGCAAACGTAGAGTTTGCGTAAAGAAATATACGAAGTGACACACGAGTAATCGGGTAGAAGAGATTTGAGTTTACGTGCATAGCAACGGGCTAGGCAAAGAGATACCGGTATAAACACGCGTGAAATATTTGTAGAATTCGTAGCATTCGTTCGACCACGACAGGGACACGTCGTTGCATTATTACACTGCTGCATCATATGTTGGATGGTATTAGTGTGCTCCGAATGCAGTTGAAACCACTCTTCTGATGTTGCTTCAACTTGCCTTGCGGATATTGTCATATGACATTTGTTTCAGGATTCTGGCAGCTTTTGTAAGTTTGCAATATTTTTATGTCCGTGGTGTAAAACAATTGTGGAATCAAGTGAACGCTCCATTGTCTCGAATGAAATTTGCAATTTTTCTGACAAATTTTATCTTTCTAAAATTTAGGTTTGTTTGTTTATTGTAAAATATAGGTAAATTATATTTACGGTGTTTTGAAATTTACATCTTTTTCTGAAAATGCAGCTCAATTTCAATTTTTAGATTGTTATTTAAAATTTGTAACGAGCCCAGTAATATTTTTATATATAATATCTTTTACAGTAGTGTTCTATATATATTGGTATAAGATATATTTTTATATAATATTTTAAAAATAAAAATATAAAATACCGAAAATTTCAGTGTCTTTATCGATTTTTAATGAAAGAATAGTCAAATTTCGTATTGGGTTTTATTTCCATAAATAGAAAACATAGTTTCAATAACATTGAAAATTTTAAATGAAAGACTAAATCATTTTGTCGTTTAAAATTTTTAGTTTCTTTAATAACTAGGGTTTAAAGATTTCGAAGCTCGACACTATAGTATTATCGATAGTAGGAGAATTAAATAATTAATATTTAAATAAATAAGCAAGTTCGTAATTAATAGTGTGTAATTAAAATTGAGAAATTTCGTAATTTCGATTTCCAATGTATATTCTTGAATATCCAACGTAGGAACAGGATTGGTTCCAGTGAATTTTGAGGATGAAAGGTAGAAACCGATGATTGGTCGGTTTAATTTTAAACCAATCTCCTGGTAAGGTAGCGGAGTGGGAAACGTGGCAGTGTGCAGGTGGACGAGTACTCAACGTGACTACCAATAAGGGACAAGGCCCTGAATTTTAGGTAACACGACTATGACTGGGGTGCACTATGTTCCATTCTACTGAAAATTAAGACGGGGATTTTACAACTGTCTTTTGAGGACCAAGGGACGGAATTTTCTCAATTAAATGCTTGCCTTTCTTGGCCACCAGTTCAATTTTAGTTAATTTTAGATCAGACGATTGTATTACATAAACATTTTAAAGATATAAAGAAATATAGTTATATGGAAAAGATACAAGGAGTCTGATTATGGAGTGAATCAATGTGAAAGTCTAAATATTATAATTAAGAAACTTTGTTCTAGGGACAGAACAATGTATGAAACTATATTTTTATCTCAGTATAAATGTTAACATAAGTTGACATAAGAAATGTTGACATAAGTGTTGACATAAGAATATAAATGAAATTTATGTTCCGATTCATTTATGTAATTCTTTAAGCGTGTATAAAAATGCGAATGTTAAAAAAATATTAATTTAATTTTTAAAATCTTTGTTTAATTTTTGAATGAAGTTATTCCTTCAATATTGGAAGAAAAATAGGGAATCCAGGTTTAACAAAAATTTCGAAACCACTTCCATTTATGAAGGTAGCCTAATCGAAAAATTGGGATGATATGATTTTATCGTTTATTTTATATTGACCTCATTTATATTGCAATGAAATGAAATTAATCTTGGCAAAATAGCAATCAATTCGAATGTTGTATTTAAATTTTTTAATTTATCACCTGTTCGATCCACGAAACTTTTAACTCTTTGTACTCGAACAGCAATTCTCAGTCAACGTTTGTTTCAGAATCCCCAAGATTAAGTAACGAATACACATGAAACATTGAAATGTAATACATGCGTGAAAAATTTGAAAAGTGAAATTTTCTTTTCCTACTTCATCATAAATGGTATATCACGAAGCTTATAATTATAAAAATATAAGAAAATCTTCGAGTGCAAAGGGAGATTTTTCGAGACGGGACCTATGTGACTTAGGACATATTCATAATTATCGGCAGATACAGTATTCCAGTCTGAATCGTCTTGAACGAGTTGCAGTCCATTTTTAACCTTGATTTTTTAATCGCCGCTCCATCAATGCTGGTATTACACGTCTTTATTCCCCCTCGTTTCTTCCGCTTTCTTCTTGCTCTGCGGAGTAGCGGATGAGGATGATTAATATTCTCTCGTGGCAGCGGTAATTTCACAGCCATCCGCAGTCTCATCCTGCATCTGCTGCCGTTCCTGCCGCTTTAAGGTGAAATCACGTATTTACTATCGAGCATTTTTATCGCCGATGTCACCCCGCGCTGAATCCTGTTATTGTCGTCCCAGTTGGAAATTATCCAGGCCGATTTAACCGGAGATCTGGGAACAACGCGAATATCAATATCTGCTACTTTGCCACAGGAGTCTGCATTTCATTAAAGATATTCGATGTGCATCGAATTGCAGCTGCACCTGGACAGCTGTGTTAACTTTTCCTTCCCATTTATCGCTTTTGGAATAGGTCTCTTTGGAACCACCGTTTTTCGTTTCATTAACTTTCCTTTTAATTTCGTTACCATCTTTTGGAACAAGTCTGTTTTTATCCGAACTTTTCTCCGCCAGCTTTCCTTTTCGTTTCATCGCCATTTTCTGGAACAGGTCTCCTTGAAAATAATATCGCAGTCTCGTTTTAACTAAGTTTCTTTTTTAATCCTATTACCATTTCTCGAAACAAGTCTGCTTTTGTTCGGCAAAGTTTTCGTTTAATCCTGCGCCCAGTTTTTGGAACAGGTAACTTTCGGAACACTATTTTCGCTCGACCGAGTTTTCTTTTAATCATATTACAAGCTTTTCGAACAGATCTCTTCGAAAACACTATTTTTGTACTATTAACGTTTCCATTTAATCTTATTGGCAGTTCTTGAAACTGGTTCTGCTTGAGTCTCTATGTTTGTTTCACCAACGTCCTCCGTTTAACCTTATTCTCATGTTTTGAAATAAATCTCTCTGGAAGCTTTGTTTACGTGAGACCAAGTTTTCTTTTAAGCTTATTACCAGGTTTGAAATAAGTCTCTAGAACAGATTTCATGGAAAACATTGTTTTCGTTTGTATGAGTCTTTTTTAGCCCTCGTATGACAGTCTATAATTATTTTGGCCCGTAGTCGTATTGATCTTCAGTCATATTGGAAAATGTCTTCGGTGTAATATTGCACCAATACGTGGAAAGTTCATTTGGAACTATGAATTGGTTGATAAATAGGTAAAAGGTAAAACAGTTGTGTAGATTATGATACTAAGTATATACAAAATGCCAAAATTCTAATGATTTTATTTATAAGGATCACAAATACATCCTTTACATATTTTATATATCGAATGTACGTGTACAAGGTAAATATAAAATACATATGTTTTATTGAGAAGATGCATTTTTACGCTCAATTTCCTTTTGAGAAATTAGTCTACACTAGCAATTTTGCCATTGATCAAAATAACTCTACTTTTATCTGCTATTTCCAACCAATACCCCATGTCTCTTTATAAAAACGCAATTTTCGCTCGATCAACTTTTATTCAACTTTTATTACCATTTTTTTGGAACACGTTCCTGTGAAAACGCTATTTTCGTTTGATTAAGCTTTCTCTTGTTACTATTTTTTTGAACATGTCTCTCTGAATACGCTATTTTTTCCCGATCAAGTTTCCTTTTACTCCTATTACCATTTTTTGGGTCACATCTATTTGAAGGTATTTAATGCACGTTTGTTCCACTAACAATAATCTTTTCGTAATTTTTATATCAATTGTTATTGTTTTATTAATTGAGACAGGTGTGTTATTAATTATTGCAAAAATAAAATAATTCGGTACAATATATTTTGTAAAAATAAATATATTTGTATTTATTTGCAAATAATACCTTTTTATTTATTTTCTTCCGAGAAATGGAAGCTAGAAATTACTTTCAAGTTCCTCGCTTCTCTCGAAATTTCTGTAATTTCTCATAAGAACGAAGACAAAACTGTGTTAACACACAATCAGAGGAAGACAAGGTATATTAGAATAAACGAGACTCGAAATTTTTAGAAAATTTTTTATCTTTGCTCCGGCTTAATTCGAAACTTAAACGTTAAAAAAATGGAACTCTTTCATTCTACGAGAGACTTTACTACGACTGGCACTCTTACGTTTTCGCTAGGTCAGTTCTTTTAGCTGAAGCACATGAGGGTAACCGGGAACATTTTCTGGGTTTTACTGACCTAAATCAACGGGAAACGAACGACCGAGTTGCAAAGCTCGTAAAATTGTCGCATGAGATCTCTCCTTTGGTAATTTCCAATATCTATGATCTCGTCACCCATGTGCTTTTTACCCTCTCCTGTTCATACTCTTTTTAATCCTTTCAGAAGTCAGGGCTCGTTCTTTTCCTGCCAGCGAAGTGATATGGGCTTTTTTCCTGCAGACTAAAAATTGTTGCCGGCCATAGATTTGTTGCAAATTTTCCGTTACCACTTGGAATGTAACTACTTCAGTGTTCACTTGTAGATATGCTTCTTTCATACAGGTGTATACATTCAAATTTTTTCGATTATTGGATGAATATAAATTTCAGAAAGTATATATCTAAATTTTGCATCCAATTATTTCTTAAATGTGGAAAAATGGTTATGTTGATCATTGAAATTTTTTGCAAAGGTACCTAGATTGTGATTAATATTATACATTAAATATAGGAAAATGATTACATATTGTGACTCTTGAACCCTTTAAAAATGGTGTCTAATTTTTGTTTATCAATTTTTTCATTAAATATTGGAAAATGATTATTTTCTATTTCTGATAGTTTTACAAAAGATACATTTTGAGTCAAATAATGTATATATCAAATATTGAAAGAATGGTAATCACGAAATGTAATAAATTCTATCGAATGTGTTTTGTTTGGTTAAATATTTGCGATATTTTGATTTATTCGAGCATTTATTAATATTCAAAGCTGCTTTAACGGACCATTACGTTGATTTAATGTATTACAGGCGGTTCTTCAGGATATTAATTGTCATATGTTGCTTTTATACGGATGTATTGTAGATTTGTATTATTTTGATTATTGGAAAAATATAATTGACGAACGATGTTTAAATATTGGTCCAAATTATTTATTAAATATTTGGAATAGAGTAGTCATACAACGTAAGAAATTGTTTCAAAGATATTTTAGAATTGTTTAATCAATGTGTACTTTATATATTTATTTACGTTATTTGGTAGTTTAGTAAGATTCAGAATTAGTTCAATGGACCATTACATTGGTTTAATATATCAGAGACAATTCTTCAGAACATAATATTCCATTTTACTCGTTAAATTATGAGGGATTATTTACAATAATGGCGTGTATGAGTTATTCCATTATGTTTGAATTGCTAGTAATTAGCTATTGCTTTGTAATTTTATCGATAACATAATAAAGCACTCGTCCTGCTGTTATTATCATTTTATTATTAGGAAATCAATATTTATTGTTCGTTTAATCACTATTTGATTTATGCAGCAGGTTCCATCGATCAGTGTCGTATTTATGATTGATTGAAGAGCAATATAAGACGCATTTTTTCCACTAAAATTATTTTCTATTACTCAATGTAATAATTCAAAATTGATTGAACATTATGAAAAGTGTATTAATTTTTCATTTGATATTTTTTCGTTGTTTTATTCGTTACCCACTATTTTTGTATAAGTTACAAGTTAATTATTTTATTTGAAGCAGTTTTTAATGGAATTAATATCATTTACCAGAGATTAAAATTATATTAAGAATGCGCGTAAAATAATTTGAATGCATTATCATACGAGGGTCATAAATTGCTTATTTGTTATCAACAATAAACAGTTATTCGCAGGTCATTCGAAGCTGTTTACCTCAGCACTATTTTATCTTGATAACTATTTTATCTTCGTCACTGTAATAGTGAAATCTTACGATAAATCAAGTTTCATACTTCAGTACCAATTGTGCATAATTAAAGTGTTTATTGTAATCTGTTATTAACTTGCTTACCAAAATGGTAAACAAAATGGCGATACGGAATTATAAAAATTGCAATTTTGTTATACATCAGTGAAACAGTACCAAAGTAGCGAGTACAAATGCAATGATAGTCTTTTGACACTAGTTCCATATAATCGAACTTACGTTGCGCGAAAATTTCTTGACTTTATCTCGATCTCATTCACCGCGGGCGACGCATGAATTCAGATTAAAACAAAGCACGACCGTTTTCCCGCCACTCCCCTTCTACAATGTCACCCTCCACGCGTTAAGTTAACTCAGCTGAACTAACATATCCTCGAGATTTGGTATTATTTAAGTCGGCAATAACAAAGCTGCTTGGGGTGTCGTTGTCCCCGACATTCTCCTAGTACTTGTTCCCGCCGCCAGGCGGCACTCCTCTCCATTTCTCTCCTCTGTCTACGCTGGCTCCTCCCATGACCCTCTTTAACATATACAGTGAAATTTAATTACTCCGAGCGGGCACTCGCCAAAACTCCTCTTGAGCGTGTAATAATTTCGTCGGGGACCAAGAGAAATGCCGGGAACGAGGGGATTTGGAAAACGAACGCCTCCTAACCTCCTTACCGAACAGAAACTCTCGTCTAGTTGGGGTATTCTGATCCTTCGCGTCGCCTTCTCCCGCCACATTTAATCCCTGCCTAACTGTACACCTAATCTATACCACGATTAATGGAGTTAATGCCTTTTGCGCTTCTTCGTCGTTTTGGATTTCCTAATCTTTCGATTAACGACCCGGTTAGGCGAACACCGACGAATTCTAGGGAATTTTAGGTTCTAACATATGTAAATGGATTGACGATGGAAGATTTCTGTGTTAGAGTGTTTCGAGAAATTTTATTCTACTCTTTGTGTGGATTATGAGTTGCGAATGGATGAGGTTAGGTTTGGAGATGAAGAGAATTTCCGGATTGTTTGGTATTGTTTTCAATTGTTGGCACATTGCTGATTAGATTTTCGTCATTGGGGAAAATAGATATTTAGAAGATAATGTATTAAAAACTTTTCAATACGTATTTGCAGGAAATATACTATATTTTGTGTAGTGCTAAAATTAATCCCAAATAAAAATAAAATTATGTCGATATTTTGCATTGTTGGTAATGTATTAATATCACTAAATAATTAATTATTAGTGCCATATTAATGCTGCTATATTAATAATTGTTTGTATTTATTGTATCCAATAATACAGTTATAATATAGCTCGGAGTAATATATTTAATTACTGTGTTATTAATTATTAATATTACAAACATTATTAATTTGATTAATATGTGAGGTTTGTAAATTATTATATGTAATTTAATTTTCATATATGCTGGTATTAGTATATGGAATAGCACTGCTTCATTACATTTTGTTTATTATAATATTTAATTCAATTTAGGGACTACTGTATAGTATTATTACTAAATACTTTTAAAAATAATGCATACAACGTGTCATTTTTTTCTTTTTCTATCTGGAGTGCATACTGGATGTAATGTATATACATATGAAGTCAAAACTTTGACAACAGGACCTAATATATCTTGTTGGAAGCTCTATTTAGATTCTTATGGTTAACATGGTCGGTTTTTATAAAATATGTCTCAAGTTTTAAGAAGCAATATGTTTCTTACATTTCCCACTTACGTATCTTTAAAGTAGTTACATTTCAAGTGCTTCAAGTTTAAAACTTTTAGCAAAGTTTTAAACATTTTTGCGTTTGAACCAAAACTCTCCAAGTCCCTGGCACTATTCATCACAACGTATCTCGGTCACGTCATATACCTTTGCAACATAATTTTACATCTTTGTATTTTTATACCGTGAAACTTCTTAGTATACGTAGCGCACAAAATATTGCATAAATATCGTGTCGCTTTTAAAGTAAGGCATACGGAAATATATGGTCATAGGTACTTACATGTCGAAAGATCATATCTTCAGTGCTGTTGTATGCAAATAAGCTAACAGATTTCTCTATTTCTTTATTCCCTTATTTTTGACCGATTATTTTGTTAATAAATATTCCTAAAGACGTTCAGGTTTTAGAACATGCATATTTTACATCGAGAAAAAAAATTCGCTTTGCAATCTTAGGATGTAGAATTATGTAGTGTTGATGCCATTTACAATTTTTATTAGTTTATTACTAACTATTTCTTGTAATATTTTTATTTATTGATATATTTGATCAATATAAATTTATATTTAGTGATATATTATAGTAGTATCGGATTGATATACGGTTATACATCGTAAATGTATACTTGTGTCTCAAGCTATCGTATATAAAGATCATATCGTGTTTTATCGTGTACAGAAAATAATATACGATATTATTTTTAAAAAGTACATAAACGTATGTATACTTTGTTTGAGTGAGGTCGAAAATGCAATGGCTTCAATTGATATTTAAATGACACCAATAATATTGTGAATACTGAAAATTTCTAATACCTTGTTATTGGTATACAAAAATTGCCAAAATGGAAAAAATTGGCGATAAATTTTTAATTTCAACTTAGTTTATTAATTTCTGTGTTGCGATAAATTATAAATCGCACGTCTACACGTTCTTAAACTGTAAGAAATTATAGTACAAAATTTGTAAAGATTATAAAGCAATTTTTATTAAAGGTATATAGAATAGGTTGACATAAAATCGAAAATTCATTAGGTGGTGACTCAGGTTAGTCTAAGTTGACTGCATAGATCATGTTGGTGTACAGAATACGACTATTAGGTCACAGAGATTAACTATCAGTTTATTACCAAGTTACTACAAATTTATCGTCACTAAATTCTGTTTAATATTTCTAAAATCTAAAAGTACTTTAGTTTTTTCACAGACTATTGTTAAAAATACCCATCAACAGAAGAATTCATCCCAAATAGACATATACATCGTACGACATTGACTGACACTCGAGCTCTTTGTCCCTCTGAATTTTTTAATCTCAATAAGATACATCAATTGTTCTATGTACTTCGCTCAGAAGATAAGAAAGACAATTTTCTTGGGGTGATATTTATGATAGCTTTCGAGAATTGACTGCCATCTGTTGCGAATTTATTACTACTACATTCCCTTTAAATTTCGAGTATTTCAAAGAATCTGAGTTTCCCACAAACCATTGTCAGCTATATCCACCAATAAAAAAACCCATTCCAAATGGACATTGACCGACACTGAAGTTCTTTATTTCATCTCTATATCCCGAATTTTGGTTCCAAATGTCAGAAATATTTGCATTTTTGCATTAGACTGGTGATATGACCTAGATATAACGTCCTAACTATACCAACGAACGACAGCACCTTAATTAGAAGTTCTCCACGTTCTGCCTCCGCAGTGTCTGTGTCCGTATTTTAAAATTCTAGCAGCTTCTTCTGGGAATTCCGATATAGCCACGTATAGATACATACTGATTGGCTGATACTAAAAAATTGCAATTACCGATCAGCGTGTTTAACCAGTGTCGACAGCATCCTACCAACCCACCCTTAGCGCGCCTTTACCTGAAAGGAAGAGTGGTGATCCCTGCGCTAACACGAGTCGAACAAGAGGCGACGATGTGGAATTTTATTCAGGTTTAACCTGTCGGTTATCGAACCCTTATAGCCAAATTTACTTTTCCGAAACTTCTGGTTCATGACACGCCTTTAAGCTATCAAAGATGAGAGACACGGATTTCTGAAAATTCTAACCTCTTTGCTGGGACACGCTTTGATACTCGTATTAAATGGGAATTTTGGAATTAAAAATATTTATGCTGAAAATTATTCGTTTAATCTAGTGATCTTCGAGATATTCTAAGGACATCAGTGGTAGTATATTTAAAATTCTCAGATGCCATTTAAATAATATTAAATTGTCGTAAATCATATGAAATTTTTAAATTATTCATAGTGTGGTATGCTACAGTAAATTAATTCGTTGTAGAATCTTCATCGTTTTGGTATACGATGATATACCTTTGTATTTGACGTACTATAAGTTCTATAGTATAATATAATTTTGCGAATATTTATATAATAATTTTGTATAATGTATACAAAACTTGTCATTTAAGTTTTGAGAATAGCTAGTGATTCTAGTGAAATATTAGTGACATTTTTTATTATAAAATGGTTGTGTTTTAAGACGAATTCGTTTGTATTATATCACATATGACTTGGTCCAGGAATCTGCCTCATAAAAGAACGTTCAATATTCTCGAACACGAGAATGTTTAAATATTCAAAGACATTTTCTTTGTTATCAGTACACCTTTGTATTCCTCTAAAGCCATTGTAAAGACCTTCAAGGACGTCTAGAGTAATAACATGAAATGCGTTTGTAATCCGCTTTTTCGTGTCATCAGCTGTTGTTGGTTCATAAATATAGATCTTTTGTTTTACATAATCCCACAGAAAGAATTCCATGAGCATTAAGCCTGGATCTCTGGTTAGCCATCCCATAAAGGCTCTACGACCAATCCAACGATGTGGATAAGGTTCATTCAGAAAGTTTCGAATACGAAGGTGATAGTGAGGTGTACTACCATCGTGTTGATATCGATATCCGTAATGTTATTTGGCTTTATAAGAAGCTCAAATTATTTGTGTTGAGATTCTTTTGGAAAAATATGGTACTAGAATGCAGACTAAATTGTATGGGATATATGATAGGGCAAATGAATGGAGAGATTTAAATAATTTTGTAATTAGGCTGTGATTTTATATTAGTACTCTAATACTATCATGATTCATATCACGCTTAACTTTTGATGCTATAAGTAAGGATTTTATTAGAATATAATTTAAATTCTTTTTATCAAAATGTATTTCACAATACATTTTCATTGCAGGTTTATATAAATTCCAAAGTTTATATAAAAAATAGAACAAAAATTATTTTAGCTGTTTAAAGCAAAGTGTAATCATTTATTTTGTTAAGTTATTATCGTAATGAGATACGTATTTATTTACATTATTTTCCAGTTCCAACTCAAAAAATATTGTTATTTTTTTGTGCATTACACAAAGATTAAAATTAAGATAATCGTGATCATTACAAATTCATATAACTGCTACTATAGTAGAAGGCAGTACAATTATTCGTTTTATTTATAATAAGTTTTAATTAGTGATCATCCTTTTTTATTTCGACGTGTAATTCATATTCATCGAGTGGTTAAAGGCGAAATTGTTTTTAATGAATTTCGAGAATGGTAGATAGAAGCTTAATTTAATTCTAGATCAACACCCTAGAGACCTGATAGAGAGCAGTAGCACAGCATTGGCAGGTAGTCGTGTACTCACAGTGACTTCCAAAATGGAGCAATTTTGTCCTGTCCTGAATTTGGACAACTCGACTGTGATTAGAATGCATGTGTCTCGCTGTACTGAAAATTAACGAGATTACAGCATTTTTCAGAACTAGGGAATCAAACTTCTAGAAAGTAGTCTATATATACGCCAGTGTCGTCGAACATTTAATTTATTCACGTCGTGATACTAAATATCGTTAAATATCGTCTAGAAGATTTAACGACATTAAGGAGTTTAGCTGACCAAAGCGATGTAACGACAGAGTAACTTGGGAATTCTGTCTCGCGGGTGGAGCAGTAGTTGACGCATTGGATTTATCGCATCTACTAAACTTGTCTTCCGTACGAATAGGGAAGCCATCGAGACAGTTCTGTTTATTCGCGTTATATAGCCGAACTAGTCGAAGTTTAGTTTAATATTGATATCAACCATTGGTCACCATGTATTTCGTGCTAAAATTTCATAGAACTCGATTATCTTGTGTCACAAATTCAATGCTTGCGATGTATCTTATATTGAAATCAGTGGAAATTTCATTATCCATTATAAATTCCATTATTTTATAACAAAAATGTGTGATTGTTATTTTAGAAACGTAGATATCTATTGTTGTGTTATTCTGTTTTAATATTTAAATTGAAATTAGAAACTGAATAATAACTGAATAATTTAGGTACTAGTTTCTTTGGTTGTGAGTAGACCGATATCTTGTTGTATAAGATAACAAGCTGGATCGATTAATGCACTGAGAAACATATTCTATGCGAAGAAACCTAAGTGATCTTGAGATGATCTTAACGCCATCCCCTAGCTTCCTGCTCGCATATTGCGACGTGCTCCTTGGCCTCCCATAATGCCTTAAAAGCATTTTCTTCTGCTGAGCGTATTTTTTTGGAATATTTACAATGGATTGTAGTAAGACAGTCTATATAAGAATAATGTAACGTTGTAGATAGAATAGTTAATCACAAAATCCTTTTCATAAATAAAAGATTTGTAAATTTAAAACCTTAATACATAAATAGGGATAAATATAATTTTGGTTACACTATTTCTTTCACGAGTAAATATATTATAGATCTGAAAATCCGACATATAAAAAGGAAAAAGCTACAATATTTGATAAATTGAATCTTTTTTATAGGATTCCTTTCAGAAATAAAAGAATTTCAAACCCAAAACTTCCATACATAAGTAGGAATAAATGCAATTTACGTTACACAATTCCTTTGATAAATAAAAGGACTCTTAGATCTAAAACGTTAGTACATGAATACGTTATTTAATACAAAAGATCTGAATATACGACTCATTTCAAAAATAAAAATAATGCAGACCTAATATCTAATGCAGTACTAATATCTATTACAGTCTAATAAAAACAATTTCAGTTATGTAGGGATATACTTTGATTGGCGAATATAAGGAATAAAAGATGTTTAATTCCAATATGTTTTTATTGCGAGCTAAAGAGACTTAGGAGTAAAGTACAATCTAAAAGATTAGACTAGTAACTGAACTATGAACACGCAACTCACTCACACATCGACTCTTCTGCAAACTTCATAAAGGACTCGATTCTAACCGACTGTCAACGACAGGACTGTCTTTCAAATCTCGTATAGAACTATCACCGGCAGGACTGCCCTAGGATAGCTCTTGCACCCTCGTTTAAACCTTGCACTCTGTCTTCTTTCATACTCAAGCTTTCTTTCTCAATCACGCGTTTCTCATAGCCTCGCTCTCGGTGGGCCTTAATCACTCAGGTGCCTTTCACACAACACTTGCATTCCATATAGTCATAAATATCCCGTTCATTCGATCCTTGCATGCGGTCACTTGTCCTTCCACGAGTACTTCAGACGTCACTCTAAATATTCGTCCTGAATCCTAGTTGCTGTCTATTGCCCGTCACCAGCTAGATAGGCCCAAGTATTCCTTTGCATTTGCTCTCAAATCTACTATTCCTACAGTTATACGATATCTTTAGGAAATGAAAATATTACGGATTTAATACCTTAATTCATAGATACACATGAATATCTTTCCAGTTGCACGGTTCCTTTCGAAAATAAAAATCTCAATCTTAATACCTCAATGCGAATAAATACAATTATAACTCCCTTAGCAAGCTGAAAAGTTAAAGCCTCGATATTTTAAATATACTCTCCTACAAGTTTCCACTACTGTGCAAATTTTCAACCAAATAACTTCGCAATTTAGCGGTGGTGAAATTTTTAAAGCAAAGATGTTCTATTCTCCAGGGATTAAAGAATGTCGCAGCGAACTCTGTAACTCCTGACGAGGATTTGTGAGCGAAAAGGGGAAACACGTTTTCACGTATACCATGAAAAATGTACTGCCGGAAAGTGATACATGGAAGGTATCCTGGTTACCGCGTCATATTGTGGTCACGTACATGTGCAAAAAAGCTGAGGGAACAGTTCTCCCTTCCTGCCATAGTTCACGGCTTTTAAAATGGACTCTGATGTCTAACCGAAGCAATAATTTTTCTTAACGGATACTTCAACCCCATTCCGTTTCCTCGTGCACGTTCTGACATTTTATTTCGATACAGAATCTTTGCTACCTTTAGTCAGTATTATCGATGGGTATGTGGTTCCATTTAACAGGTGGCACTGTTGCGATTTAAACGCCTGGGTATCTTGTATCGCTCTTTTGGTGTTCATATCCTATAAGGGATCATATTCAACCTGCACACGCCAATTTTTATGAAATTTATTTGATAGATACTTTTCAAAAATGTATTTCACACGTATTTTTTTTTTATCGGCCTTGAAATCAGCTAAAATGTAGCGATTGATAGCATATTTTTTGGAATATTTCGAGAACTGAAAGTCAAATTAAAGTCAAATTTTTTTTTGGAAAATATAGTTTTTATATGAGGAATGTAGTTGTGTAGAAATAATTATGAAAAATTAATTTGTTTAAATAATATATTAAAAATTCGACATTTTTTATTTTTTATCGAACTGAACGTTAATTAATTTTTATGTAAATGAATTAACATGATCTATAGATCAAAATAGGAGATACGTCTTTCTGGAATTTTTTATTTTTTCACTGTAAATAATAATTATGTCAAATAGCTTTCAATCATTTCGTCAGATTCTACGCTCAGAGTAAACTTTTTCAATGTTTTTGATAATTGTTACTAATTTAATATATTCCATTCTCCAGGACTTTTTGATTTCGAGATATTCCAAAAAATATGTTTTCAGCCCCTACCTTCGATTGCTGTATTCACCCCTTTAATATGAACGATGACAGATGAAAAAGGAAATACATGTCAAATATTTTTTTGAGAACTATCTCTCACATATATTTCATCAAATTCGGCGTGTACGGGTTGAATATGTTCCCTTGTTAGATGAACAATGGGAATACTGTAGATAAAATGACCGATTTCGGAATTTTTCTTCGTATACATGCTGCAAATATGTAGCTACCTTTATCAAAGTTCATTTTGGAATACTCAAGTATTTCGATTACAATAGAAGAATATATATATCAATTTTCAATACAAATATTAAGAATTTCGTGAAAACTGTGGAACGTGCGCACAATAATAATAAATTATGATAGATAATTTAGAAGGTATAATTTTTTAAACGTATATATCTTTTCACACCAATGTAAGTTTTCTTGTCACTAAACTTCTCAGTAAATCGATGGGAGATTTGACTTTAAAAGATTGTCGTATCAAGCGGATTGGGTGGCATTATGTACATAACTTCCGCAGTTCTACGTTTTCTTATGTATAAGAGAAGCAGGAGTTACAGACATGCACCGATTTCGATTTATCCACACAACATGTATGGCATCTGTTTGGTTCACACAAGGTGTAGATAGTACAACATGCCATGCGGAGTCGAGGTTTACCTGTCATCATGTATACTCGCTTAATTAGCTGATTCTCGTTCCGCAGATGACTAAATTGCTTTCGCCTCTGCGAGTAAATTAATAGTTCCGTTTCGAATAATCTCTCGTTTTTCTCTTTACCCTTTCTACTTGCACCCTGAGATGTTGAAAAATTTGTTATAACAAAATTAATCATCTTCTCCCTTTAATATTTATTATGTACGAAAAAAGATATTTCCGGTATGCATTTGTAATACAATTTGCTTGTTTATCGTGGTTGGTATATTTTCACTTTGTACTTTTATTTAAATAATTAGTTGGTAGATTTTTTCTTTGTTATTTTTTCTTTCTTTTTGAAATTTAGTTTAATTAGTTTGTTCGGTTTAGGTTTCATGATTTCATCCTTTGGGTACACCCTTTTATGTTTATTCGACGTTTATAAGAATACTTGAGCTTGACTCATTATATGAACTTGATTCATAGCTGTATATTCCTATTAAAAAAGTTACCACTTAAGCAGGTCAAGTTATGCAAGTTATTTCTTTATTGTTATTTATTATTGAGGAGATACCCTGTCTACTGAAATTGCGTATAAAATGAAAATATAAAATTTTATGCGACAAAATATTATGATATATTTTATGTATCGAAATCAAACAACATACGTGTATTTTTCTTTTTTTAAACAATTTTATGTAAACCTTTATGGGATCTTTCCATCTAAATTCTGGCATTCAGGGGTTAGTTTTTATACACTATGTCCAATAACATTTTCATCTTTGCTAGGATGGAAAAGGGATTTTAAACGTGGAAAAATAAAATATACATTGAAACATAACCATGATGCAATGTTGTAAGGAATTGTTATTAGAAAAGTCTGTTTTTATAATTTGTGTTTTATGTCCGAAACTCATTTATCGTTAGTATACTGAAAATCTGTATTTCTTATGTTCTGCAATTTCTATGTAATCTTTTCGCATCTGCTACTCGATAGCAGGTGACCTATTACGATTTCAATCTTCGAATTAATAGCTAAACGCACATGTGGACGATAATGAACATTTGAGCAAGGAGGCTTTGTCTACTCTTATTCTTAATTAATACAATTCACAATTGATGTTAATTGAATCAGAAATGAATTTTCATTCTTTGATTCTTATTTCTTGATACATAATTTTTAATTGTTTCGTTAATTCTTAATTCGTAAATTCTTTTTCCCTCGTTTAATTAAATTTTATAATTGTTTATCAAACACATAATACTTCGTTATTTTATATAGTATTTACAACTTGCTAAATCACTCGACGACTGTCATAACATTTAAATTTTTATCAGTTATCTGGATAAACATATTTCTGTCTATATTCGAAATCAATAAATTCCAATACCTCTCATTCGCTTAATACTTGAATTAAATATCCAGTACACATTATTACACCGTCCAAATGTTTACAAAACACGCATTCTTCAAGACAAGCATTACATTTCGCGATCTCGTACGGTAAAAATATTTTTGCAAAAGAATTAGTAGGGATTAGAGGCGTTATTATCTCGAGGACGAAGCACGGGTGCACGTAGTAACGAGTTCGCTAAGAAAAATTCATACTTACCCTTTTACCTTTAAAAAACAACGAGTCTCAGCACTATCAAGCCTTGAGGGTTAATAATGATACTGCAGCAACGGGAGTAAATGTGGTTTATGCATATAAGGTCTTGAGACTGAAGACAGGGTTGATGATCTATTCAAGAGAAACACGGAGATGGTTATACAGCTTCATGTGATTCGAGAAGGATATATTATATAATATATATAGCAGGGTTTAAGAAGAATGCATATGACGTTTGATGAAGCAGTCTAACAGTATCGACTGCTTTGAATACCTAACCACGTTTAAGAATTAAATCAATTTAAATAGTGATTTACATTAACTACAGAATTCTAATTACAATATAGTCTTCATCCTGGTAACCATGTTTCATATTCAGGATAAAATTTTCATATTTACTGATCAAAAGATATTTTAATGTCTATCATACTTCTATGCCTAATTAAAAATTGGTGTACCGTCATTTTTAATAAGTAAGTGAAATTAAAGTACACAATTTGAAGTCTGTATAAATTAGGACTAGGTCTTTTAATACGTTAGAATTTCTCAAAACAAGGTTTCAAAAGGTTAAAATTTTCAGAATTTTACACTTCTTTCCAATATTCTCATGGTGTTAAAGATACCAAATTTTTAGATGCTGAATGATAGAAGATTAGTTAATAAGGAATTGACGAAAAATTTGAAGATGGGTGGATGAAGACTCTAAATATTCGATGGCTGGTTTTTGTTTTTAAGATCACTTTCCTCATTGAAGGGAAGAGACCATACGCGAAGGCACACGATCGATGTCATAAATTATGGAATTTAGAACCAGTGACACACTTGACCAAAAACTTTAGGGTCAATTGTCAAGAACCAAAGAAAATTTTTCACAGTAATTTCCATGGGTGTCTTAAAAATCTGCAAGCGCATTATATCCTGCTTTCTGAAATGATTCGTTTCAGGAAAAGATCGCAAAAATTCACGAAGATGCGGATTAACTCCTTATCTCGTTAGTGGTGGATGAAATATCAATAACAATATGAACAATTCTTTATTTAATTACAAGAAATGATCTAACATAAATATTAAGTATAAATCTAATTAATTTCTCACAATTACATGCTCACACTTATTTTCACTGTTCAACTCAATTACAACTGACCTATACCCAATCTCTCTGGTTTGTTTTTTTTACTTTCATACATTACATGACATACACAATTCACACAACACCTCAATTATTACACGCACACTCATTTATCACAATAACCTAAATCCATTCGATATTGGCATCTCATGCATACTTGTCCCAGTCATCCCTTTCTTACAGACATCACTCCTTTATTATATCAGCACATATATATTCAAAATCTATGTTAACCATTAGCACATATCTTCTAGATAACTAACCAATTAGGAACCTCGAGTTACTCTGACAAAAATGTTGATTGTTAGACCACAGAAATAATAGGTAGTTAGAAGCAACCATTCATTCAGAAACTCGAAACAAGATCAGATAGTTTAGTATATTTCAGCACAGGCTTAATTAGAAGTCTTAATAGAGTCAATGCAATCAGTCTTAGCACAGGCTCCTTCAGGAGTCCTTAGTTCAGTTGCAATCAGACATACCAAGTCACGATTAGAATCTACAGTAACTGACTCACTGAGTGTCCCCAGGGGATACTGGGTCTCTGCTAGTTTCAAAAGGATTTGGTGGTTCTTCGCTCATCTCAAACGGCACATAGATCGCAATATTCGAAGGAATAGGTTATCAAACTATCGATTGTATCTTAGGGATTTAATACATGCACGTGGTACAATTTTCTCAAGAGGTGACCCGTGGAAAGAATGTGGCTTCTGATTACATTTCGATAAGCCAATCTTTAATGATTCGATGATGAAGACTCGGACACGTGTACTTTTCTTACAGAACATTATTGGATGTTCAATTATATGATATTGTATAATCTAATATATATTTAGTTCCAGTGACAATCTCTATATTCGTTCATTCATCATCGTGCAATATAGTTTTCTTATGCATTTTGAAATTACGATACCTGACAAAATAACTGACAACACGTTTTATAATTTTCAGCATTTTCTGAATAACTTTGAAGTAATTTGTCTTAGCAAAAATACGATTATGTAATTATAGAACAAATTTGATTTTACAGGGCAAGGCTGCTAATATGAAGATAGATTAGATATTATTGTTTGGGTAGGTTAGTACTAGGTATCATGATAATAAGCATAGTACATTCTATGATTTTTATTGATCCTTCAGTATCTTCAAAGCAGTATATCCTGTCAGAAAGGTGTCATATTATTATATAGGGTGACCTAAAATTAGTGGTGCAATTATCAGGGATATTCTATGGCTCAAAATAAGACAGAATGCAAAGATGGCAGAATTGCATTGGAGGTTTCGTTTTCGAGAAAAATTGACTCGATAATCAAACAAGTGTGCATAGACATAGAGGTATTACCATTTCGTTACGTATTTTTATTTCAAGTATATATTTACTTACGTAATATGTTCTATTTATATTTTCCTCGTGTAATATATGATAAACTATAACTCAAAAATTGTATAATACAGTGCATGTACATACTATTTTACAATGCAATTTAATATACATAGATATTTTAATAATTATTAAATGTTAGTTAATGAATAATTAATTGTTAAATTATTAAAACAGTAGCAGTAGAGAATAATCGAGGATGGTAGTGATAAATTATTAAAGCACTAGCAGTAGAGAGTCTTCGAGGATTTATAGCGATGAAAGGAACTCTTTTATATAGAACTCTTGAAATGCATAATACGTTTACGTATAGAGTATACATAGATCTCGGAACAGAATTTCTGTAAAGGACTCGTAAATTTTCAACGAACAAATAATAGGCCATCAACAATGCTTTATATTCAATTGTAACGAAACACGTTATTTGTATTGTGGGCACAATGCAGTGAACCGTAACACCCTTTGCGATTTGTTCGCGGTGATTTATTTGCATAAATAATCACTCGTTGAATCACTGCCCTAATTTACGTAACAATTCTCTGACTAGCATCGACTGCATTAATTTACGCTGAAATTATGCACTTTAACACCGAGAATGTATTTCCATGTTAACATTAACAGAGCAGAAATCTTTGGAATTTACGACGAACATCCCTTGTTAATTCCATATCGATAATTTATTATGGACGCGCTGGTCTTACAATTATTCTTAATTCAAAAATTCACAGTATGTAACAGATTTAAATTTTATTCTAAAATACAGTGAAGCAAGTACTTGGAATTTTGAACGTGTGAAATTATTGTATATATAACATCTTTCTGCTCTGAATGATCTAAACACGTTGATAAAGTCTGTCAGGTTAGATTTGAAACACTCCGTACATATCCATACAGGGTGATTCAGTTAAATTTATTAAATTAAACATTTACGTTATTTTCATTACTATGAAAGTTAGGAAAACCTAACAAAGCGATGTTTAAATAGTTCTATAGCATGCATCTATTGGTGACATACAAAATTTCTGTCAAATTCATAATTAATGGCTTTTCCAATGGCGTCCATACTATTTTTCATGTTAATATTTATTTTTTAGACTGCAATGTTATAGTCGATATTAAGACTATATACTATTAAGATAATGATAGCATGATTTTGAGATGATTTTGGAAACGATAAAATGAGTTGACATTTGAATAATACAGAAATGGAAAAACTTACCTTATTTTATTCTACGTATTATCGGACATTTCTGTAGCCATTCAGGGAATGCTTGAACCGCAAACCATTCAAACACCGCTTTGTCAGTTTTTCCTAATTTTATAGGAACGGAAATAACGTAGATGTTCAATTTAAACGAACCACCCTGTCCATTGAACGGTTCTCATCTTCACTCTTCCGCGAAATAAATAAAATGCAAACAATTTCACCATAGAACAAACGAGCGTTCGTTTCACTCGATACGTTCCTATTGGGAATTACATGCTAACCAATGCAGGTGGTGCGAGTACCGGGTGTCGCAAGTATTGAAAAATGAGTAGTCAGCTGCACCTTGGTCCGTAATAAATACCCGTGAAATATCATTCGCAGTGTGTTCCGTTTCATCCGTGTCGGATTTCGGTAATGGAATAAAACGATACATTTTTTTATTTTATCTCGGTAAACGTTGGGATTAAATGGTGTGCGCATGAGTTAAAACCGTGAAACGGACTGCTTTAAACCAAATTTTCCTCGCGAGATTTTTGCGTTTAACCTCAGCCTGCTTCGATTGCTCACCGAGTGTAGAAGCGAGGTTAAAATTTCCGTTCGATTAAAACGGCGATCCTGCACGAATATTTAATACACGGGCAATCCCTAATGGCGCTATTTCAAAAGGGGTGCCTTTTTCTCAGCGAGTGGACATTTTTTGCATGGTCAAAGACTGAGCAACCTTAGCGTGCACAGTGGAAAATATTCCTTTTAAGAGATTATCTTGTCCATCGTGCAGCACTCTAATACAGGTAAAGAGAGGCCAGAGTAGATACGTGAATTTCATTTTCGATGAGAATTTGCATTAGTCATTTTTAACTCTATTAGTGTCTTTCTGGCGCACGTGGGTGGCAATTTTTTGTTGCTGCTTCTTCAAGGCTGATGCACGGAGATTAATTTCTGTGCTCGATGGCTATTCAGTTTCACTTTCGTCATGGCATACATATACGTCATAATCGCTCATGGGGTTGATTGCACATTTCTAAACTCAAATGTGAAGAAATAAAAAATAGAATTATTTTATATCATAATTATAATATATTAATACTAAACCTATCATGGCCGATCAAACGACTGGTAGACGAAAAAATAAAATGATAAAAAGTTTAGAAAAATGGAGCACGAGGAAATATTAAAAATTAATTATATCTATATTAAAAGAAAAATTGCAAAGACAACGTTGAATATGATATTCTTAATTAAAAATGTAAAAAACGGACCACTTAGGCCCTAATAGGCTTAGTGTTAATTATTATACATTGTAATATGTTAATCCCCTCGCCTGCGATATCGTGTGAGACTCGTGGTAAGGAAATCGGGCCAGACATGGCGTAGTGAGAGGTGTGGTTTGTAGATAGAGCTCAATGTAAAGATTGTCAGGTTCGAGCAGGTTCGTGATTAATTTTCGCAAATGTTTGCTTGTCTCAGTTACGTGTTATTCTTCACCATGTTAGTACGAAATGGCTCGACGTGTGACTGATTTTCCTGTTGACTGTGCCACACGCCATCGGACTTCGACAGTTTTCGAACGAGAGTTCGGTTAGTGAGATTTATTTTATATCCTTACAATTTTGTCACCGTTCTAAGAAAAATTTAAGGCTAAAGAATGGTCCGTGACCAATAGTAGAGGAATCAGTTCGAAGGTTAGAACTGAGAAGGTATTTGCGCATTTATTTTGTTAAGGAAACTAGTAATTTACGTTTAAATATCCATTAAAATAGTAAATTAAACGAGATTCTGCAAACGTTTAACGATTATTTTCATTAGTTGGACTCGTTGTTAATTTTCGCCTCGATTACTGATATTCTTGAAATGGCTCGACGTGTGACCGACGTTGCTGTTGATTATTGATCAACAATTGTTGCTACGACCATTGGAACTTAAATCGTAGGGCAAGGGGTTAATCCTAATTAATTATACACGTTTGAATTTTAAATTGAAATTATACACTTTTCAAATTTTAATTACAATATTTAACGTTTGAAATGTAAAAGAAGAAAAAGAAATGGTAATGAGAAAAAATGAAATGGCTTAAAAGCCAGTAAAATTGGACAGCAAATTACGTGGAAAATGAATCCGTTGGCATTCTATATAAACGCATAACGAAAGCAGATTTAACGAGTCCTCGCTCATCGTCATTATCGTTAATTCGTCGAAATAGGAGCAAGGAAATTCAGCGAAGCTATCGGTAGTTATTCTTTGCAAAGCGCAGTTTCTGTTCGCTTGGGACTCGCGCCAGCTAACGTGCACCCCTTTCATGTGCTAGTCACGCATCGTGAATAAGGATGGGGTGTCGTTTTATTCTTCGATCTCGACTGTCTGCTCGTTTGCGCGAAAGCGCGCTGCACTTTTGCCCTTGCTTTTGTTCGTATTTTTCAAGGAAAAAACGAACAATGATGACACAGTTTCTCAGACAGGCCTTGGCTATTCGTCGCCTCGCGACAGGACAACCGTGCGATCCTCGGGAGAGACGTACTCAAATTTTCTTTTACTTTCTGTGGCTTTCTTTGAATCCGTCTCATCGCATCCAGCGCGCCTCTTTTGGCCTGTGAGGGTCTTTGTCGCGAAAATAGTCGAGTCCTTGAACGAATTCAATTTGTACCATTGAATAGATCGTTTGAACGTTCTTCTCGAGTGTGATATCCCAGAAGAGGGAAACGTTGAAATAAATGTCTTCAGCAGAGTGGGGATGACGTGTTGGAGAATAGAATTTGCAACAACTGCAGCTTTCTAGAAATATCGGATTAATAATCCTCGGTTCCTTGATCAGTCTTGTAGTAATCTGTAAATCGTATTTTTGGCATAATGGACAAGCTATGAGAAAATGTGAAGGAAGGATAATTGCTGTGAGAGCATGAGCAAGATAATCCTATATCGAATAAATTAAATCGGTTGCTTATCTGCAGGATATGAAGCAAAGGATTACAGGAATGTGAAAGTACTTCTATGAGGAGAAACTGAAATTGTCTTTAATTTAACATTATTGCTTGGTAATAATTGGTTATTGTTATTTATATTAACTTAGAAGTTAATATATTTGATTAATAATATTTAAAGAAGTTTATGATTGGACTTATATAATTACCTAGTTGTAGCGTTTATAAAGAAAAGGAGAATTTTATCGTTTCGAAGTTCGATAACACAGAATAATAAATTTTAACCAAGTCCCATTAATGTTACTCTTATGTCGTAATAAATTCCCATATAGAATTTATTTGAATTTAAATATTCAATTAAAATTATAAATTATAAATCATGCAATGTGTTCGTCAGACGTCGAATCCAAAGTGATTCCTGTGACCTGTCACTGATCTACCCATTCGAGACCCTAACTGATCTACCGTTCGAGACTCTAACGTCAGTAGTCATTGGTCGCTGCGATCGCGTAGAAACAAGTGAAAATGACTGGAGCAAATCTTAACCCAGGAATATAGAATTACGTATCTCAGAATGTTGCATTTCGTGGCCGGTAAACGCGCGGGAGTTTATGAAATTCGTGAAAAAATGTGCCTGGAAAATTCGTATCCTGCTCATTTCGTTCGATGCACGTAGAGAAAATAATGGAGACGACGTGGAATAAAAAACTTAATTAAAACGAACCGTGCGTGTAACTTAACGCTAATGAGATTCTCGTAGAGACGAGAATTCCTGTGGGACTGTTTAATTCTTCATTATCCGGCTGTGCGGAGGATCATCAAACGATTTAGAAGATGTTTTCAACGCAATTAAATTCTTTATCCGAGTGATATTGCTACGGTCGCTTTAATATTTCATGAAAGACCGCCCTAGCCAAGCACGACAGCGTCTCTTCGTGTAAAACTCGGGTACTAAAGTTTCGAGAGCATCGGCGACGTGAGACACGATGCGACGGTATTAAAAACTCCGCTAGAGTCTGTTAACAATTTTCATTCTGCGCTTCGTGCATCTGTGCCCCAGTTTCTGTGACGTGCACTTCGGTTCGGGTATTTGAATTTATATTAAAAATCGACGCTGCCTACGTGTGTGTTACGGCCGCATGCAGAAGCAGTTTCGCGATGCAATCGATTGGAGACGTTCCAGATCATTGTATAATTGGACTTGTTTTAATCACTAATTGAATAGTTGCGATAAGAGATGTAATTTGATTGCTCCACTTTTATCGACATGCTTTTGCATTACTAGGATGTTACCGCGTTGAATTTTCATCGCGATATGGATTTCTACGTACGATTATTTGAGGTTAAGTGAATCTGTGTGAGTAAAGACAAATTGCATTGTGTGATTGGAAGCTCGAAAGGTGAATGACGTGCCAATTGTGTTTTAGTAAATTTGCTTTATTTCGTTAATAAACGGTTTTGTTTGTGCTAAAAAATCTTGTAATTGTAATCGATATGGTTTGAATTGTATGTAATTTCCAAATTAATTATTATAATTTGTTTTATTCTTTTTATTATTATACATATTACTAATATGTATTAATATTCGTGTTTCTTTTTGTTTTTAGTATGCAGACATCAAATATTTGCATTTAAAAATACTTCATGCTCGGTTTATCTTTATTTATATCTGCATTTTCATTTTAACTGGTTTTTGAAATCATGTTTTACATGAATTTTATGTGATATTATTTATATATTATATGGTATATTTATATGATATTCACATCATTTTTTAAGTACTATAATTTCTGATATTCGATGTAATTGTAGTACCTAAATAAAGATTTTTGCACTTTATTTCAACTGCTCGTAAGGTCTTTCGTTGTGTATGTGACCTGGTGATACGATCGATGAGGGATTTCAGTCTTGAATTCCTTTATATTCTGCCAAAACGAATTTTAAATTTTTCACGAACTCAGTAACAACTTTTTCACAATGCATTATCAAACATGGCAATCTTCGTATTATATTCCCTATGAAGTGTTCTATTGCATATTTGAGTATACCATATGCCATATCTTAAATAACTAATAATTATGATTTACTGATTTCTGCTTTTTAGAAATTTTATTACTTTGTCGAGTCTTCGATTTTTCTCACTTTAAGGGGACTATTCTTATTTAGAAGCATCAAAATATCAATTTCTTTTTTGTTATATGTTTTTGGAATATTTATATACTTATTATATATTTTATGCATTATTTTATTATATTTTATTGTATTATTTTTGTTCATTATATTATAAAGTCTCCAAATTTCTAAATTCAAGTTCATTGTATTAATAAGATTAGGTATCGAAATAGGTTTCATATTAAATATGTAGACACTTACTATTTCAAAGTGTTTGTTTCACAAATTAGCTGTAAAATAAAACTGCAGTTTATATTTGAAGTTCAAATATAATATTTCATTTTATGTAAAAATCAGTGTCTAGTTTTATTAGTTTTAATGAATACGGACATCGAATTTTCATGTAGATTCCTCTTATTTGTATTATTTACGAAGGTTGTTTTAATTGTACATATTTTATCTCGTATTGACTTTTCAGCAGTGAAAATTCTTCTTTGGATTGAATAAATCCCTGTTTAAAGGCTTTAACTATTTGAGCAATGTTCGAGAGAAACTAAAAACGTATCAAATGCACATAAATGGGGCAGTTATATTTCATTGGATGTTAACTTTTTCAATGAGTTGCTCGAGATAACTTCGAACAGCTGTCGAGTTCTAAAATTTATTTCCACGAGATAGCGTCGATGTTCGCGTGTTTTAGAACTTATCCTCCGAGTATTTAAAACTCGGTTTAACGATAAGCTTCAGTAAAACAAATATTTCCAGTGAACATGTAGTCGCAAGTAAACTCTTTTCGCGAAAATAAAAGAAGTTTCTCTTGTAAATTGTGTAAAACATTGTAAATATGAAATTGTAAATTTTTCGTAAGATGTGTACTATAAATGTGTAATGGGCGTTATTGGTGGTGCACACAATATATTTATTGTTTTGTTGTCAGATTAGAATAAAAATTGGGGAAAGTATTGCTCTTTCTTGTAGTTAACTTGTAAATAATATACATATATTATATGTACAATGAAATTATAAAATTAATTAAAAAATTACTTCTTACTCCTGGAAACATCGTCTATTTTTTAATTTGCCAGGTTAATTCATTCAATTTGAAATTTTCACATACATTGTACATTAAAATTTACTGGGTCATTTTCAATCAATACTTATTATATACAACAATCAAATATTTATTTATTTATTTATTTATTTATACAATTAACGGGTAGCCCCATTAGTGTACATTCGTGGATTTAACAAGTTCTATACGGAGGACATTACACATAAAAAACGTTACATATCGAACACGAATGAAGAAATGACAGTATAAATTAGACATATTTAAATAATAGTTTATGAAAGAAATTGACCGATCCAGTGAAGAAATCCAGCTCGAAATTGGTCCTTTCTGCAAGTTCGCAAATTCGGTTTACAGGGTCGGTATTGGCGTATCTGGAAGTATATTTGCAAGGCAGGAATGATCGCAATGACCTCAGTGATCTAGCAGGCGAATAAAAGTTTATAGAAGAAAGTAGTGCGGAACAGTTAATGATGCCATGAATTAATTTAAATAAGAATAGTAGATCGAAAATCGTCCCATGAGCTCCAAGAGATTTTAGGTTTAGTCTTTTTAAGACTGGTTCATAATTGTGATCGGTAAAGTCCATTCTATGCCCGGATTTATAAGCTATTTATAAAATATATAAATAAATTTATAATTTAAAACATAGCAATTAATATTATAAATAATATCGTTATTACCGCCATAGAGTGCATATAAGTGGTCCATAAAGTGTAAATAAATTCTTCTTTCCCTAAGTAATCAATTATTAACTTCATTCTCGATAAACGTTCAAAGTTACCGACTTCGTTTTGAATAATCCTGTATTAAGATTGACGTATTTTCTGTTGCCGCATACTGTTGGATCGTTACCGGTGTTTACATGTCACTCACATGCCAACTTAATGTAGTGTGAGGCAACTTTCGAAGAGTGATTGCTTCTCCTGTTCGGTGGAATCTTGTTGGCACCTTATTTCAATCTGTTTCAAGTCTGCTGCCGATCTCTTGCAATCGACGCGAGTCTAATGTGAATTCGTTCACTCCATGCTTGCTGTACCTGTTTCTAATAAATTATGGCGAGCACGTGGTAGCTATTACTCCTGAAAGGATCCGAGCATAAGCCAAACAGAGTAACGTGGTCAAGGTTTTGGGTACGCAGAATCTTTCTAATCCATGGTAAAGATTGGATGAACCGATGATATAACATCAGAGGCCAACGGTTAATTTAACGGTAGATAAACCTGTGTCACAAGATCACTGGGAGCTACTAAGTAAGCTTCTGTGGGTGAACTGATGTCTGGGTACTGCCAGGAGTTGGGAAGTTGTGGATGACCTGGATTTTTGGCTACCACTGAGAATTATTGCGGAAGTTGTGGACTAATCAGATAGACGTGATAACTGGAAGTGATTGATCGCTTAAATGAGGGTATATGGACGAACCAGATCCTGGATATCATTCGAAATCACTGCAAAAGTCATAGACAAGTTGGATATATGGTCCATGGGGGGTGTTGAATCAATCACATTGATACGACCATTGGGAGTGATTAATCACTAATCATAATTATCGGTGTATCAATGACCTGGGCTATTGGGTAGCATCGGGATCTACTAAAGAAACCATACACGAAATAAGTCGACGCTTTTACTCATTAATTGCTGAGATATAGGTGGATAGATGAGCCTGATTCTAAATATCAGTGGAAATCACTCAGGAACTTCTGAAAGTATCATATCGATGCAATCATTAAGAATGGTTGAGTACAAAGGTATCAATGTATAATCTAACAGCTTTTTGGTACCGTTAAGGACCAATTAAAACATTATGAATGAATTAGTTCATCATAACTAGAGGTTAATGAGATGAAGGTGTATGAATGGAGAAGTATATACTTAGATCTTGTTGAATGTAACTGAACAAAATTATGGATACAATTTTGCAAGTAATTTTGAATTCATAATAACATGGTTTCTTATCTATAGCATATAGTTCAAATTGAAGAAGGAATTCTCTTTACAGGTATAAGTGTAGTAACAGTATTTAGGTATTATTTGATTAATTTATTTAAAATATAGTAATATTTTGGTACTTATTGCACCACTTTTTGACTAAAAATGTAGCAGTATAGATTTGTATCCTATTTGACAGTGGATAGCTCTATACGTTTTTTTAAATTTTATTTCTTATTAGTTTGACAGGAATTGTAAAATAAAATTTAAGAGTTGATTGCTTCTTTGATATGTCTTTAATAATACAATTTGCTCCTTTGCTCCAATAGAATAACTTCTGTCTGTGATATAAAGATTATCTGCCGAATTCTCTAGAATTTCCTTGCATCTTGCGCCGATAGAACAAAATCCACGTAGAATTCTACCAAGTTTTCGTTTCGATAATTACGACTTTTTACTTTCGTAATTAACTTATAATTACGGAGAATCTGAGCTTATTTCAGAGTAAGACATTAATGGACGATATTTTTCACGAAGTTTGCAGATTTCATTTATATCCCTAGCAGAATTTGCCGTGGCGTGCGAAAATCGATTTTTATATGCGACGGTAGAAAGTACCAGTGCTTGTACAGTCTACAGCTCCAGCGTTAAATTAATGACGGTGGAGTTTATTAGCTGAGATTGGAACAGTAATCACTCTTCTGTACAAATTGATGTCTTTGATGAATATTTGCTTGCGAGATTTTTTGACATTCAACTCTCTGTGAGAGATGTATAAAACTAGTACGTTATGAAGAAACCTGAGTTGCAATTGATGAGGCCTGGTTCTTTCGTAGACGTTGCCTAGTTGCAGTTAAATTACGCGCTGTCCATTGATGAGAAAAATTCTAGATAAGGAAAAGCTAGTAAAAGTAATACAGTTTGTATATTAGTAATGAACCAAATTTTTATTTACATTGTAAGAATATACTATATAGTCTATATCTTATAATTCCTAGAAAACTAATATCTTTTCTTTTTCATACATTTCCTTTAATTATTTTTTTTTATTGTTTTATTGGAGTTAAGTTCCTTATTTGGATTAAGAAATAACATTATTCTCTTCAGGGACGTATTTTTTCAAGTGGAAAAGTGTCTATTTAATTTTCTTTATATTGATAGTAATTTAGCAAGTATGAATAGTTCTACAACCGATTTTAATTTTCTCTTCACTTATAGTAATCACAATTTTAAAAAACTAAAAGTACACATATGTGCCAGTATCCTGATCTCCAATTGTCATCAGTAAATAATTGCTCGTGGTTACGTGCACGATAGTTGTACTTTGATGTTACCTAGAATATTAACAAGCGTATTTTACTAATGCCAATAACAAATTATTATTTCCGTTCGATATTATAACAGGAAGCTCAAGGATTAATATATATATACATCATAATATCAATAAATATTGAATTGGCTTTGCTAATAGTTACACTACTATAATATCAGAACCAATGTCCTGTAGTGCGTAGCTGAACATACTATACATAAATGATAATGATTGAAATGATATAACAAATTTTTGTCTCAATGAAGATCCAAATGTTAAGTGTAACTATAGTTATTTAGTAATTGTAAAAATTACTGACCTCTAATGAGTCATTCTGTCTAGTTTGGTAGTTTTAGTGTTAATGAAATTCTTTATCTACTTACATACATGTTCATACATGTCCAAGTTCAACACTTGGTGGAAGAAATATTGGTGTTCAATTTTACAAATTAAAATAATATCAAAATCGACAACAACGATTTCCTTTCTTGGATTACAAACATTGAAAAAATGAACCAAAGTCTCATAAATCCGTCTGACAAATCTTTATATATCATGTGACATGAGACAGGTCAGGAAAGAGTATAGCCATTACTAGAGACAAAGATGATGGCTAGCACTTAATTTCACAGAAGTCCTGGAAAATAAAATTCTTTCATCTGGAATCGCAAATGATCGTGTCACACTTTATTAGGAAAGTCATAAATTCAACATTAAATCTACCTACTCGAAGGGATCCGTAAAGGCACCTCGAATTAACGTCTCGTTCAATGTACCTGCTGCTCATACGTATGACTGCATATGAATGATCGCGAAGACACCTATCGCGTTTGAATATTCGCCAGTAATTTTATACGAGGCAGCCGACACCTAGCGCGAATATCCACAGAAAAATTCTCACGTGACGCGTTTATACTTGAAGGGAAAGACCTGTAGACAGTATAGACTCCCATATAAGAGAGGTTCGTATAATGCGATGTAAAAATTGCGACTGTTCGTATAACGTGATATAAGCTTGCCTTTCCACAGTGTAGCTATTTTATTGTAAGGAATAGTCGGTGGGAACGTAGTCATAAATTGAAACATTAAGCGACGATATCGACTGATGTAGGCTCACCCAGGGCTGTACCTCTATAACACGGAACGTATCCTTCGTGTTACATAAAAGTCTAGAATGTACGAGGTGTTCCGCGCCACTGGTCTGTCATATCTCTGAGAAGCAGACGATGGAAAGAAATTTAGTTACTGAAAATTAAATGTAGAATGAGACTCATAGTACTCTTATCTATGTGTCTACTCCAGAAATAGAGACGTTTTCAAAGCTTTGCCTATCATTCCTATTTCTCCAAAAAAAATTTTACTTTATTTATTTATTTATTTATTTATTTATTTATTTACAATATTCTGAAGGCTAATTGAAAAATCATCTCTCAAGTATTAGAAAATAACACGTAGGTGATGGGCCAATGGTTCGCACGTTTTGATATTTTAACATAATATTATATGTTTATTTAACACTAGAATTACCAATTCAGTCTAAAAGACTGATCTCAGAATTTTCCTCTTTGCAATTACTATAACCATATACCAGCTTTTAAAAAAATTCGTGTCGACTCATATTGAGACAGAACTGTAATTAATATTGTAGGATACCATTTCGGAAAGAATCGCGAATCGGCCATTGCCAACAAAAACAAATTATAAACCGATCAATATTTTCTAGAAGCAAATGGAAAAGTTATTTTGGGTAACAAAATTAAGTTGCGTGGTCCCTACGGGGAGGTGAAACGTAGGTTAAGAAAAGCATAAAAGCAGGGCCCTTGACGACTAAAACTGGCTCCTTAGAAATTAATTGTTACCGGCACGAACGTTAGTCGCTCGGTGTTGGAAAGAGAGTAAAATTAGAGTGCGTTTCTGTGAGTTTTTGTTGCGTTATCATGGTGTTCTTTTCCTAAGTTAAATTAATTTTATGAATTTTGTGTTCGTGTTATTCTGTTCTTGTCGTTCTGTCAATTTTTGGTGTCTCAAAACCAATTTTCGCCATCCTACAATATATTTACTTGTCTTCGCTGTATCACTAAAATTACTATTACTTATGCTCGCTTATCCATTAAAGATCGGTAGTTGTTGTGTTAAATCTGATGAGAACTGAAAGCATTTTGCCTTTTAATCTTGCGTTGTCTGCTTTTTCGTCTAGTAGGTTACGTGCTAGCTGATTAGAGGGCTCACTAAATCTTTCTTTGTATATTTCTCTAAAATTAACTATTTCTGTTGACACTGTTGATATTTGCATTTCCTTGATTATTTCTTTCGTGATTATTTTATATTTTAAATAGAATTGTAATTTTTGACGTATGTATCGATAAATGCACTTTCCTGTTCTCTGTAAGAAAGTATTAGGACATCGAAGATCAGTTAATTTAGAAAATAATCTAAGTTTATCTTTTTCGATACTATATTTGAAAGAGTTTTCTAAAGTTTTGATGCAACATTATTTATTTTTTTTTTCACTATGCTTTTCTCATATTCCCAAATATATTAGCAACGTAATTTCATATGTAGGTTAACGGATTATGACCGATTGTTACGCACGAACCCTTCATAAAGGCGAGGTGGTGTTTAAGCGTGATGTTTAGCTTCAGAAAGGCTTGACTAATGCTAAGCACCTGCATGCCTCGCATACTAATGTGATACCGCACTCGACTACTAATTTTTGCTACATTTGTGAGATATCTAATCATCATTCTGTTACCTAACTTTTTATATTTATATCTTATTATGGCAATGAGATATCAACGCATTAGTTTTCTTTTGATTAGTATTTCTAACTAGGCTGCCGAAGATTCAATTTAATAGTCCTAGCTGTAAAGCCTATTATTTTGAGCGGTTTTATAATTGAATGATTGTAAAGTCATCTAAACGGCCAAATGTTAAACTATCTACATGTGATGACTAGAAATTCCTTTCGCATAAAACAGAAATATTTTACTCATCAGTTGGAGAGCTGAAACCGAAATGACCTACTGTGCTTTTCGTTTCTATTATATGTCGTTAAGTTTATTTCTTGTCATTTCTTCGAAGACTCATCGACTTGCACAGATATAAATTTATTGCTCGAGATACATCAGCAGATAGCGTGCTGCAAGGTCTACAACCCTTCACCCGAGTAGCTCTTGATGATCGTGTTGCACTGGCGAGTTCACAACTTTCCCAGTGGCTCTCGATGGTACAGAGACCTGGTTCATCCATTGATCCATATCTCAGCGATCGATCACTCCCAGTGATCGTGTCTACTTGATTCATCCATAATCCTCGATAGTTTCCGGGAACTCAGGTCGTCTGCAATTCCCCAGTGGCACCTGATGGTGTCCAGTCACCAATTCGTCCTCGAAAGCTTACCTCGTGGCTTCCAATGATCTTGTAGCACTGGTTTATTAGCGTTAGCCTATCCTTCGATTCCTAGTGTTAAATCAGTGCTTCATTCGACCCTTTACCACAATCTTCTCTATCTGTTTGAGCTTTGAAATCGCGCTCTTCGATTCTCGTAAATATGTCACGATTGTTATTTGCAGAAACTTTGTTGAAAGTAAGATAATATATTTTACAACATATTTGTAAATGTCAGGTAATCATTTGAGATAGGATTAAAAGTTAGCTTGTATTAGACGGTTTTATTTAAAATATAGTTCATTGATGGCCTAACTTTATCACAGGAGCTGTTTCATACTTCTTCTACCGAACCGCCATTTTGAATGTAGATATTAGTACATAAGAACATTTATTTTATTCGTAACAATATTTTTCTTTCATTAATTATTTTTGTTAATAAGAAGGTTCGTGAATCTGAGATCCTCTTTGAAAGTCACATTAAATACCCTAGAAGAGTTATGTTTCATAGGGACGTACTGTTTTAATGAACATATCATTTTATTCTAAATGAAGTTGATATTTATTCGAAAAATATATAGCTTATAATATTACATGTTTACTTTGGTTTTCCTATGTCTCGATGAATCAACATTCACAAACGAACAATCTGTGCGAGGAAGTCAATATTGAATCAGTGTCCTATTCACATGACAAATAACAGTGTTGGTTACCCTAAGGTCATCCACATTTGATAAAACAGAACTATCTCATTGGACCTCATGTAATTACCTTCTGGTAATCTAAATGAAAGAGTCGTAAAACTCGTTCAATGATGACGTTGAGAACACAATTAAAATCTCGAGGAACACTAACCCATCCCTCAAAACATAGCATAATTAAACCTTGTGTTACCAATGACAGAGTTTACAATGTTACTGAGTTTTTAATAACAGAGTAATGCAATATGAAGCAATTGTTATGCCTACCTTGTTTGGTCACCATTACACTGATCATAGGAGTTATCTTAATTTAAGCGTAAGTTAGATTACAGGTGTAATAGAAAACTTATACTTGTGGATGTTTTAACAAGTACATTTAATAAGACACGAGAGACTAGATATAAATTGGTTGGAAGGTAAACTGGTTCTGTTTATCTTTTAAATACTTTTCCAGTAATAGAATTTTATTCTATTGATTGGGTTTGAAAGAGGATAAGACTAGGAACGAAACTGGTGTACGAAACACTGATCTACTGAATGAGAGACTTCGTTAGGTAATTTCAGATCTAGACGTAGGTCTGTTAAATGTCACTAAAACTAAAGTGCTGTGCAATAAAGGACATACTTCAGGCCTAAATTGGTCATTGTCGCGTCTGTCTGACAGAGCTTAGAGTTTCCAGTCTTCGTGTAATAGACCCCATTGAATATGTTCCAAGAATAAATATAACGAAATCATATACACTTCTATAACAAAGAAGAAGATGAGGAATGAAAGCATCGGCATCTAATTAAATCTTGATACCAGTTAAAATGATTCTATATGTTCGACATGCGATGCATAGTTTGGCTACCATTGACAAAATCCATAAACCTCCAATGACGCGAAGGCATCGAAATATTTAGAATAGAATAATATTTTATCTTCAACCTCACTGACCAAGTAAAATGGCTTGTGTTTACAATGACTTTTACAGGAACTCATGTATTCCAAGTCTGATAGAAATTCATTTCGTCGCACATGCTCAAAGTATTTATTACAGACGGTAGCTTTCATCGAATTTTCTACGGCTATCTATACTGTGTAAAGTATGAACTTTTTCGTGGATATTTATTGTGCCTGTCTATTTTTTGGCGTTCCTTCGCGATTTGTATAGATTTCCCCGTGGATGTTTGTTGTATGCATCGATCCACATCGACGCTGTGGGCACTTGAAAGGTATGAAATTTTCCGTGTGCATTCGCAATATACATGCACGCTTGCGGATTATTTATGTGGATAGGATCGCATACCAGAGGAAACATTAATTTTTTTCACCTATGAATCCCAATAAATGAATTTTAATATTCTCTTGTGGATTTTGTTGATTAAGTAAATTTAATGTTCGATCTATCGCTTAGATTTTGTATATAGATATTATTATAATATTAATACATATTATATATAAATATCGATATACTTTCTAACGAAGTGAGGAGACTGACCGGTAGCTATTGCTTTTGACGAAGAATATAGTTACTCTCGATTTCTGATTTATTTTATGGTGATTAACACTAGAACTACCAGCCTGTAATTAATGGTTAAATACGTTATACACAAATGATGATAATTGTAATTATAGGATGAACACAAATAACTATAGTATATATATATATACACTATACTATTTCTATATTTCTATTTAAATAAGAGCCAGCATCAATTTTGTCAAAAGCAGCCTTATTTTTACAGAAATTGTACAAATAAAATATCTGAAATAAGTCATTTTGATCTCGTTGGTTGTTCTAATGTTAATATTTAAATATTTACATACAAAAATGTAAAGAAGTATGTGATTTAAATTTTTTCAAGGATATTAGTATCCGAACTCATTTATTTACTACATCATTTATTTTCTATGACTGTAGAATTAGGTATACTGGAATATATTTCAGAGAATATTGTTGATGATGGTATAATGAGATATTTTTTCTAAATTTATTCTAAAATCTGGATTTAAGATTAAATCTTCAATCTAAAATTTTCAGACTAATTTCGAGAATATTAGAACACAATGTAAATGCGGAGTTTCGAATTCTCGTAACTCGAAACATTCTTGAATTACAATGTTTCGAGAAACTCATTTCGAATTTATAATTAAAATTTGATGAGTGAAAAGAAATGTTATTACTCCTCATTTTCATTTATTTTGGTGCACAGAATGAGCCCATAAAATTTCTACCATCAACTGTTAAGGCCTCTGTACAAAGTAACTTCATTGCATGAGATAAACGCGTAGCGGAGCACGGTTTATAATTTCGCGAGTAGGGAATTGAATTTGCAGATGTTCCTACAAGTCGCTTGAAATAATCATACAGTAGGAAGATAGATAGTGACATCTCTGAGTGTAACAAACCGTGGTTCCCTGGCGCTGTCAATTACATGGTTAGGTAGACCGAATGCACTACTATCTTCTTAATAAGTCTATGATCAAATTGGCTTGATAATGCTTTCCAAATTAGTATTATATATGATACAATATATCGTCATGTTATTTCCAAAAAGAAGAAAGAAAAAAAGAAAAGAAAAGGAAAAATTGAGACTGTTTTAATTATTGCTAACGTTTATATTCGAAGCTTATAGTAATGCTACTCATTCTATAAATGTAATTAGTATATAGATAATGTGATGTATATAAATTCCAGGTTTATTCGAGGAATTATGTTATAAATGTAATATATATTTAACAAGTTATTGTTATATTAGTTATATAGTTATATAGTTATATAGTTATATAGTTATAGTTATATTAATTATATAGTTATATAGTTAGCGTTATGTTAGTCATATAGTTATTGTTATATTAGTTATATAGTTATATGGTTATTGCCATATTAGTTACATAGTTATATAGTTATTGTTATATTTCACAAGTAATTGTGCAAGTACTCAATCTAATTTTGTTTAGAGTTTTACTTAGATCTGTTCGGTGGTCAGTTCAAACTCAGTCCAATTCTCATTAGTCTCGTGATTTTACAATATATAGATTGCGGTTTTTCTAATGTAGAAAACAACCTAATTCTTCTAAATCTGCTAAATATCTCCTTTAAATAGTCCAATATATTACAGATAAACCGCATAGCTCTGTGACATTTTCGGACTTAAGAGAAATTTCTTTCATACTTAGGCAAGCGAACAATGTTGGAACACCGACCACGAGTATTCGAACTGTGTAACATCTGTGTTGTTATTAATTATTGTCCAAGTTAACGTGATTTAAGGCTATGATCATATTCCAGCCAATCGAAGTCTTCTAAAATGTATATAAATTATATAATTCATTAAGTCACTTCTATCTAAAGTAGCGATCTCATAGTGTACCCATCATGTGTCTTCAATATTATATTATTCAATATTTAAGTACCAGTTCAAAGTTTTAGATAAATTATTGTTCGCTAAATGACATGTAGAGTGACATTTGACAAATTTGAGTAAATATCAGAATGAGGATTTTGTATATTGACGTTTTATATATAGAATGACTCACGAAAGTATTCGAAGAGTATATTTCCAAAGAATTCTCGAACTCAGAAACTCCGATTTTAGTGAAAGATTGCATGCGCGTAAAGTATTACGAATTACATCCGGAGTAATTCTTTTATCGAAAGAAAATGACATTCAGGGGTTAAAATCAACGATTCAAGTTTTAACAATGTTATTATTTTCATTTAAGATGATTTTAATTTAAAAAATTATTAACTAAGAAAAATTATTATTAAAAAATCTTCTGTGAAATTTTTCTGTGCGTGAATATATTATTAATCAGAATTCTGTTTTATAAATCATTGTATATAATTCTGTATTTAGTCAAATGTTCTTGTTTTTATTAAAAAGTGTTTTTGATAAATCACAGAGAAGGAGATTAACTCAGAATTTCCTATATTTTTAATTAATTATTTATATTCTAATGATTGAAATAAATCTCGAAATAAATTTTTTATATAACAGTTTACATGTATCATCGATGAATTTCATTTGAAAGGTAGCAAAATATCTCGCAAAATATTCGCAATAGATTAAAAATCTGGCTACGCAAGTAGAAAATATTGGACGTAATCGATTAGGATCAGTGATGTGGGAATATTTGATGTTATATCGAGTCGATGTGCAACTTACTAGATAACCACATGAGAATTTAGACATGCATGCTGGAAGGATATTGCGTCTGCGTATGCATGTAACTAGAAGCATTCTCGACATTCCTAAATTGAAGGCATGGCTAGCTCAGATTAGATTAGATTAGATCAATGCTTGGCCCAGGCTACTAGAAATTTAGGTAACTTCGGGTAATATAAGATAGATGCACTTTGTTTATTAATCACTTTGTAACTCAGTTTATAAATATGATTACATGTTTAATGTATTACATTTTGTGTTACAATTTCATGGTAATTATTGAAAATTTTATTCGAATTTTCACTAAATTTGTATTTATTGGATATATCTCTTGAACATTTTATTTTTCATTTCTATAGATTATTGACTTAAGTTTGATATAGGGTTACGATAAGAATGAGTAAAACCATAATTTTCTGAATAAAGATATTCAGTGCATCATTCTTAATATATCAGGGATGGTTTTCAATCTTCGAATTTTCAAATCCCGAATTTGAAACTTTGTTAATTAATAATAATAAAATTATAGATTTAATGGTTGCGCACAGAAGCATAGTAGAATTTTTAAATTTTCGAAATTAAATTAAATACATGAAATTCGAAACTCGAAATTCGTGAGGCTAATTTTCTTTTCTAAAAGGAATATCCTATTTCAAGAAATGAACTTTCGACAAAATTCTTGCATAGGCCTCTATAAATTCTAGTTAAACAAAATAAAAACGAAAAGGTACCAATGCAAGAGAATATCTAAATTAAGAATTCAAATTCGTGTTCAAGTACATTAATATTTTTCTGGATTTAAATTACTTCTCTTTTCTATCAACTGTAGCATAGAATATGTTGAAAAAACATTCAGAGAATTATTTATTCATTAATTCTATACTTTTTCTTACATATCTTATGTGAATTTTAAATTTCGAAAAGAGTGTAAATTTTGGAATGAATTCTGCAACCACAGCACCGAAATAACGTTGATGGTATCGTGATGAAGTATTTAGTTTCTTATTTATCAATAATTTTATTTATTTTTTTCTTTTACCTATATTTTTAAAATTTCGAATCTTAATTAAAGTGCAAAGTTTCGATTTTTCATGATTCGAAAATTTTTTAAATTACGATGAGTTTCGAGATTTTAACGGACCCATCTCTAATATCTTTTATATTTGAAACCATGTTGAAGATTAAGATAAAACATTTATGTGAGTGTTTGGTTTTATATGTGTGAATGGTAATGAGGTAGAATAAGTGAAAGTCATTTGGGATGATATAAATATAATATGTGCTAGTGGAGTCTAGTATGAATGTTGTTAAAAGAATCTTTAGAAGAATCGTCATAGAGTAAACATGTGTTAATAAGAGCGATAGAGAGTGAGAAAAGAATTTTCAAGATACAGTCAATTTTTGTGTTTAAAATAGTTTATTTAGAATTGTTGTCAATATTTAATTATTATTATCTAAATATATTAATTTGCTAACTGTGCTAAAAAACGTGAAAGATATTGGTATTCATTTCTATCCACAATGTACTCGTATCCTCATTAATTATCGCTTTTAAATAAAATATTTTTCGTCTTATTTTGTATGCAGATTTTCTTAACGCGATATTGAAAATATTAAAGGACAGAGACAGGTAGAGTGGAAGGAAGCTAGGGAGAATAACTATCTTAGAAAATCTTCCTTCTGAAAGCTTCGTTGCTCTTAACCTCTTGTTACAGTCGGCGACATCCAATTTACACAAAAATTGCCTGGAGTTTTTTTCGCCTTGCGCAGTCGTTGAATATTCCATGGCATAATGCGCGATGCAAATGACAAAGAATTTATAAGTTTCCCCTCATTTACAAAATAAGAGGAACATCCCTCCATTGTGTCAGATATAAATCCGCTGCAAAGCCTTCGTTCTTCGGCTGTTATAAAGAAAGATGTCCTTTTCCTGTCTTGATTATCCTGTATTGATTACTCTCCTTGAAGAAACAGAGAAATGGAATTTGTAATAGAAATTGGTTCAAAAGATTACACTAGTCGTTCTCTCGAATGAAATAATGGAATCTGTCACACGTAATTTCTTTGAAAAGTTATTTATTTTATTTCTTAACAATTAATTTTCATGTTTTTAATTTATGAAAATTCTGAATTGTGGAAATTGAAAGTTCAATGAGCTAAAATTTTTTCTTTGAGACGTTATTTATTTCGTTTTCTAATAGTTAATTAATTTTGATATTTTTAGTGTGGAAAAATTATAAATTGTGGAAATTATAAGTTCAAAGGACTAAAATTCCTCCTGTTCTCTTTCTTTGAAACGTTATTTATTTCCTTTTTCAGTAATTAATTAATTATGATATTTTTGATGCAAGAAAAATGATAAATTGTGGAAAGTAATAATTTTTCGAATGTTTCTTGTACATATTCTTAATTTATTATTTTTATCTTTTATTTGTATTTTCTTCGTCTTGAAAATGCATTTTCTGTAGAATTTCTTAGTTGTCTGGGAAAGTGAAAATTCGTTGGTATGAGATCTGTGGAACACGTAGCATGATGTGGCAAAATTTCATATCCTGAATCTTGAAGTTTCTCTATGCTCATTTTCACGCAAGATCGCGTTATCATCATACAGGGTCGATTTCTATTTGCTCACTATTTTATTAATTTCACGTACGCTTTATTTATCAACGTATTATTGTTTATTACTATTTCATTTGCTGGTATTATATTTATTTACACATTAAATTCGAACTTTGGTCGAACGATACGTGTACCAATTTATCGGTACGTTATGTACTATAATAGTGAGTTCTGAACAGAGGTGTTGATCCTTTCATGTCTCGCGTATACATCCTTATAGAAATTATGGCTGTGTTAAATTTGAGCGTACCATATCTCTTGGAAAATTTCATTACGTAGGTCGGCCTAAATGTGGAATATAAATGGATCGAAATAACGGTAATTCATTCCTATGTCTTCCTGCCACGTCGCGAATTATACCAGAGATTCTACGAAACTATGAATATAACACGTCTCTAAGGATATATTGCGGTTGTACCATACGAAATTGAATGTACGAAATTACGTCTTTGAAATTGTTGAAGATAGTGGTGTAATTTTTTTCCTGGTACTTTTGGTCTCCTGGCAGATCTGGCATAGTTGACAGCTATTATCATGATAATATATTTATTTAAATTTGTTTACTCTATCTAATGACATGGACATGATCTTAGCAGCTTCTTTATGAGGCCCACTGCGAAAAAATTAGCAGAAACGTTTGAGTAATTATTATATTTCATTTAGATAAAATTGTTTGTCATATACATGCATATGTATACACAGATTCAGTTTCTAGTCATGAATAAAATTCGTTCAGAAATGTTCTTTATTCCAGAAGAAGAAGATAGAAAATAATTGGGCTTTTTGTTTTAATTTGGAAATTATAATTAGATAATTATCACAGGTGTACTATCTCCACCACTACAGTGTAATGATTAATTTATAAAATAGGATACAAAGAACATATGGAAATGTCAGTGTTAGTTCTATATATGTGTTAGTTCTGAATCAACATAGCGATATAGGAGCTTAAATACAGAATTTATTTTGAAAGAATGAGGTAACGTTGCCAAGAGAAACTTCCTAAAATTTCGTGTTCCCATTTAGGTATTTACTTTTTCCGGTAAAAAGTACGATTAAAGTGCATAATACAGTGTTCGGGATGACCATCGAGTATTTAGATTGCTATCTGTTGGCAATTTCATTTCGTGTACCCAGTAGACTCATATGAACACTTGGTGAACCATATTGGAACTCTGAAGTTAATTATAGGTAATTACTAATTGATATATCAAGTGTTATGTAATTGTTAGGCAATTATGTTTTCGCACACCCAAGGGTCCAATATTGGGGCTTTAAACAAAACAATTCAAGTCAATTATCGATAATTACTTCTACTTCAAAATTGGAATAATGTTCCTAAAAATGTAGACAATAATTGGACCATAAAATTTAAGATTTTTGCAAATGGAAGATTTGATAGTAATGTTCGTTAAACATGTTTTATCTATTAAACGTGTATTAGTGTTATCGAGTTTCAAAACTTATCTAATGATTAAGTAAATTATGATGGAAGTAAATTTGGTATGTAGAATATGTAGGTACTTAATCATATTTTAAAACATCATACCTTTCTTGATTTTTATTTTGTTTGGAGAAAGTGAATTAACTTGAACAAGGAAATTTCAATACCTTGTCAAATTTTCTAGATTTTTATTTATATTCTCTATATATCTTTTTGCAAATTAATGAATGTTAGATTTTGATATTTGCTGACTATAATTTTAGTTGTAATAGTAAATTGAAAACTATTTATGGAAGAAAAATGTACTACGCGTAGAAACTTATTTTAAATTATTATTTAAATGAAATTATTAAAAAAGGAATAAAATGTTAAAAAATAAGCAAATCAGTTTTTGAAACAAAAGGAAGCTTAAATTTTATGGAGCAGAATTTCTGTTTCACATCGAATTATTACAAATTTAATTTTAATAGTTAGTTTCTTTCTTCACGACCATTTCTATGGAAACGAGTTTTTTTTTCGTTTTCATGTATCTATTTCATGAAGTTGCGAGTAGAAACTTGAAGTTTATGACAAAACTTGGTTTGATTTACAACCACAAAACTTATTTCATATTCAGAACTCGGCAGTTACAGTACATTCCTCTCGAGTACCGTAGCTAAAATGTGTATACGCTGAATTTCATACCTTCCTTAAATGAGGCACAAGTACATTATGTAGGACAAATTATTTCGTGTTTAATTTAAGGATTATCGGTAAAATAATTTATACATTTTAGTGTTAACAGATTGCTGCCTTCGTAATAATGCAAAATTGTTACGAAGCAACAATAGTTCGCTACATTTTTACCAAGATAGGGGTATCATATAAATTTTGAATTCTCATATCACTATCAAAAGTGGCAAATTTATATTTCCTGCAGGAAAAATAAAATCGAAAACAAACACTTCGATGTATTATTTTAACCTCCAATTATAAAATAATTAAATTTTTTCTGTTTGTAAAAATTCGAAACCTAAATCTACTTGTCACTTGTTTAGAAGTTTGGTGCTATCACGATTTGGCATTCCACATTCCAACACATTAGCAATTCTTCGAAGCTAGCTGTTTATGACTGGGTAATTGCTATTGAGACAGAAATTCGGAAAAACAGTCAATCTTCAGAAATAATTTAAAATTGTTTACCCTTTAGTTAGAGATTGCAGCCTAACAGGTAAAGAGGCTAAATTCTGTACCTGAAGAATAGTAAACGTCTCTGATCCTATTGTACACTTCATTTGACTCGCGTAATCGGGACGTGACTAGTATATCAAACAAAAGTTGTCGTAATCAACCATATAAATCGAGTTAAGACCACTTTAAGACCTTACTGTATTCGAAATAAAAACAGAACCACGATAACTCAAACTCGTCTTTAGCGAGTATTATAAACCATTGGATTCTTTACACCCTATATACGAGACCAACATACCAGGTAAGAGCATGGAAGTCTATAGCAGAGTGTAATGGGGAATTAAAGCATTTAACACTGCGTCTATAAAATATATCGCGGGCAGAAATCTGGCTGGAAGGGACTAAAGGGGCACTACATCATTTTCATTGTGAAAGCTACAAGGGGAACCTGATATTTACGTAATTATTGGGCTATGCGTTCTCTTTACCAGCTGCCTGCAACCATTCCCGACATAACCTCGTGGTTCATGCATCATCGTTAGACAACCACCCTTCCCGCTTATATGGACAATGACTACCGTGTACTTAGGCTTGCGCACATCGCGTTCATTACTAAAGTCCGCTAGTTTGATATTTTTCTAATGCGACATGTATGCAAAATTTTAAGGGGGTTATTAAAATATACGACACACATTGTGCGAGGCCCAAGAATATACACGAGGACTATCTCGAGAATTTTACGACGTTATCAAAAGGCAAATCATAAGGGAGAGAGATCGTAGCGTTGAAGCTATGAAATTTATCATATTTTTGTTTGGCGAGCCCGTGTTGAAATATACACCGTCAGATACAAAAGTTGACTTGGAATAATTATTTTAGGATGATAAGGAGTTTTAATATTTCAGAAATAAGGAACTTGATATACTTAACGTTTGTCTTTTTTCATATTGGTGAATTTTGTGTAGTTGGGTTCATGTTCTCTCGTTTTATTTTGTCATTTATACTGATAAATAAATTAAATATAAATTGAACTTTGTAAGTCACTGTCATTGATCATAGTATATTTTATCTCGTTTGCAAAGAATAACTTCGTGAAGTGTCAAGAGCTTTAAAAGATGGAATTTTATTGCAATTATTTAATTTAAAATTATTTAACTGGAATAACAGAATAAGTAATTGTACGAATGGAATTATAATTATCTTCGTAACGATATGTTGTGTGTTAGTGCATTCAGTTAGTCACATAGGTATTCGTACCTTCTTACAGGATTGATCAAATTATTACTATTCTCTGATTTTTTACTTCCATTTCTATTCTGTGATTTAACTAATCGTTCAATCAATATAAATTCGATTGCAAAATGAAGTAGAAATTCTATCTAACAAGAACCAGTCATAACATCATAATAATATCGATATCAAAGAAATTTGTCATGTTCAAAAATCGATATTTTCGAATCTCGACTGTCGTAATCTTTGAGTATGCATATTTGCTATAATATACATTCTTGTTGATGAAGGATCTGAAATTTCTGCTGTACAGGGATACTTGAAGTCGAGATAAATACTTCTACGTATTTTTCACTTTATTGTTATTTTATTTAATTAATTTTATTTTTATTTTATTTTAACAACATACGTTTATTATTCAACGTATTGTTATTTTAACCTTCAATTCTAATTGTCCACAGAGAATTCATCTTCTATGTTAGGCTCATAAGATACGATCAAACTTCGTTATCCAGTGACATTCGATTGTACATGTCGTATAAGGTGTATTTGGTGCAGCATTCAGTTGCTAGAGAACTAAGGTTTAATTGTGAATGTTCTGCAGGAACCTGAATGTTCCTTGTTGTGTTGTCAGTTGTAGTACTGACTGTGCTCCAGAACCTGATTGTTCTGATGTTGGCTGATTAGAAGAACGTCTGGAGTGAATCTTGATTGAGAATGAAATCGAACCAAGCCTGAGATTCCTTATCTAACCTGTTCAGTCTTCTAATTGAGGCTGTAACTGAGAATGTTCTATTTGGATTGAATGATTTGAACTGATTCTGAACATCGAATCCACTTATTCTAATGGAGTCTAACTATTTCCATATGATTTGCAGTGTATAATATATTTAAATTGGCTTAAATTACTCACTAGAATTTGATCTGAACTGACTGAATAATCCTTTCTCATCTTGCTTGCTTTTCACTTGATACTTGTTCCATATTTTAGATCAAAAGTATTTCTGAATTTTGCTTGATAAATTTTCTTTTAAATAAAATTTACCAATCTCTGATCTAATATAAGTGACTGAAGATGATTAAATGTTTTATAAACATTTTTGGTAAATGTTGCAATCAATTGCCAAAACTATACGACTAGATTTTAAATCATTCTGTAGGACATAGGTACTATTTCTCAGGAAAAGTGTCTAGAGTATTATTATTATTCTTGTTATTACATTATTTTTAATTTTCATGCTGCAATTATTTCTTCGAAGGTGTGAGGTGCAGTGTAATATTCTTTTTAGAATATTTACTATATAGTCTCTTTCTGTACCAATGCTTAGAAAATATCACATTTGTTTTCTTTTTAAGAAAGTTAATATTTTTGGTACACAGCAGTAAAACAAAATTTTTGTATTTGGAAATATAATTTAACCCTTCGCACTCGAGAGGCGCGTTTCAGTCGCCATTTGATCAAATTTCGAAGATCGATATTAATTAAGATGTCACATTTAAGATAATATAACGGTGTAAGAGGTATCGAAATCAAATAATTCTACGTGTCAATTATTATACCATTTCTTACTTACTGCTTAAAAAAATATCGTCAGCTTTGTAGCAGAAAATCTTCGAACTCCTACTCTTCTTTAGCCAAAAAATCGTCGAGTGCGAAGGGTTAAAAGCAGATTTTCTACACTTTGTGGATAGAATATTCATTCATCTGTCGAAGTTTTTATGACAAATATATCACTCAGTATAGGTTATTCGTATTTTAAAACAAATTCACCGAAGGTAATCTATGTAATGAGAAACACGAAAATCACATAAAGTCAATATTAAATTCATGCGTCATGCGTGTTTCGGAAAACATGTTTTTATTTGTTTCGTAAGTTTAATATTTAAAGAGTTTACCTGTATTCCGATCCATTTTATATTTTCTTTTTTAAAACGATACTTTATTTACAGATATCGTGAAAGAGTTGTTCGGATATACGATGTTGTGCGTCGAATTTTGAACAACTTTATAAAAATAAAACAGATAGCTCGAGTACTGTTTGAATAATGTTTTATTGGATTTTATTCGCTGTGACTGCTACCCAATGAAATCTCCGGCGTATTTTGGTCTGAACGAACCAGGAGCAGATAACAGGAATAATTCCTATTGCAGTATCTGCATGGTTTACTGTCACAGGATTGGTCTGGATCGAGCGTTACTACACGTACATATATTTTATTGATTATTGAACATTACGTTGCTCGATAAATATGTTACATATAATCAGTAGTAATTTTAATAAGTTTTTGCATACCATATATTTATTTCGAAATTCACTTACAAATTTAGAATTATCGTGAAGCTTTAGTGGTGTTAATTAAGTTGCATTTATATTTGTTTGTACTACTATAATATGAGAAAGGGGTGAAATAGTGTATATAAAAGACTAAAAGCATATGTGTATATTAGGACTAAATTTAATTAATTTGCATATGATATGACTTGTTTGTGATTAACTATTGATAAGTTTTTAGTAGTATTACTGTTTAAAAATTATAGACAATATGCAAATTGTACACAAATCTTTCATGTAGTATTTGTTGCATTTGTTTTTACATGTGTCTTTGTAGATTTGTCGTTTTTATACGTTTCTTTGAGCATAAGTTTATTTTTTAGCGTATTTGAGAAAACGTGAAAAAATATTGAAAATTTTTTATATCTTCATATGTTTCATAATAATCTGTTGCTTAAAAAAATATTAGGGCTGAAAGAATTGGTGTATCGAATAAATTGCTATCGGTATTCTTTCCCGATAGTATTCATTATTACTGAAGGTTTATTTTTTATCGTGTAAACTTCATCCCTAAATACCACGAAACAAATAGAAGGTTCAAAAATATTTGACCATAAATTTACTTTCACAACAACATGAAAATATTGCATAGTTTTCATTTCATTCGGAAAGTATCCGGTCAAAATATTGTTATTAACAATATTGGTTTTACTGTCATTTTCGCATACATAATTTCAAATAAATAATATAATTTTATAAATTGCAAAAATAATCGGATATTTTTTTTCATTTAATTAGTTTTTATTTAATTAAAATTGCTTCTTTCAAGTTAATTTTTAAAAGACTTTCGAGAGAAAGATGATTTGACTTAATCAACGAATTAATAATAATATTTGTTTGTATGCATTTGAATTAAAAGTTAAAAATTTTACGCAAATGGCATAATTTTATTTACTGGGGGAATAGCTGTCGATACAACACTACGTTTCGCTGAAATAAAATAGGACATTTTTATTTTTTATTTATTCCAAAACTTTATTGCCCCACTAATTTATCGAAAACCTCTCCTCTGACGAAAAGATCGTTTCACCAAAAATTGAATAACGTATAGCAATTTAGATTTGGCAGTTTAATGTAAATGAAAAAAGAGTCTTTATTTTTATTTTCTAATCTTTATGTCATTTTCTATTAAATTCCAATTTTATTTTCCAACCACTTCGTCAAAAATCACTAGAATCTCCTCGCAATAATATTGCTACATCAAATCCGTATTAACAAATTACTAAGTACATTAATCTATGTATTCTCGTATTCTCACTTCAACGTTACAATCGTAATTCCACAACTTTACCTTCTGCTCGTTCCATCTACATTTTCTACACCACGACCCAACCATCGATTCGTCATCACCCTCGGAATAGACCGAACCGAAATTCTCCCTATCTACCCCTGCGGCCAAACAATCATCCCGAATCGTCCTCGAAAAGTGCATCGGGCTAATACCAAATGTCCATTTCTCGGCACGTGTCCACGCATAAATGAAAATCATTGCAAGTAAGAACTCGCTGGCCGTGTAGACGGATGGTATTAAAAGGGGTGAATGCATGGCTGATCCATGAAGGTGCAGAATTCGGTGATGTTATCTCACGATATGAATACCTAATGCAGGTTTATACGGCTGCTGGCCGAAGTTATAGGTACACAGATGAATGTGCGGTGAAAAGCCCGGCTAGTAGTAATGGAAAGCTCGTGGCCAGCCGTTGCTGCGTGCTTCCATTGGCCCATAGGCAGGATTATACATTATAGGACAGTTAATACGCGCGTTTATGGAGCAAAAGCTGGCCAGGATTAGTTCTGCCGGCTAATAACTGCATCGATATCTTGCCGCATTGGTACCGGAACGCAGTTTTATCGTCGCATGACGCCTTTGCTTCCAATTTTACACCGACTCTCCAATCGATTTTGTCTGCTATCTCCTTTTTTCTGCTAGAGGCATTTCAATTGCTCCACTGTCGATTCGATTGCTTTTTGGGCAGAAATATTGTAATTGTAAGAGTTTTTCTGTAAGAATAGCGCGCTGCGGTGATCGATAAAGCTGCGTTATCACAGTGTGACATTCTCACGAATTTCCCAACATTCCAATAGTATTCCATCCTCAATTCCGTCTAACGTAGGGCCTGCTAGGTAACCTTACTGATGAGTCCACTAGCAAGCCCAGGACGAAACGCATCCCTTCGTTTTCTTTCCATCCCTTCTAGCACCACCGCTATATCTAGAATATCTACGACAAACCGATCACAGCAACTGTGAGAGAATCCTCCACAATTGAAATCCTAAACGTGGAGAAAAGTCGTTTGATTTCCGCGGCTGCATTAAACAAAGAACGACTAACAATGAGAAGTAGCTCTAGCAGTGGAAGCGTACAGTATTGTATCGGACGTAGGAGAGTGAAGCAGAATTCGCTACCGTGTCTTAGACTTATTTTTCCATCCATCTCTTCTCTTCCCCTTACATAATCTCTATTTTTCCATAGCTTAAGTGTTGCTTTAGGTGGATCGCAAAAGGGAAAACAAGGGTCGACAGCGCAGAGTCACAGTTGTGAAAAGCAATGCGGAAGATTGTTCTAGGAGACTGAGAATTGTCCTAAAAGTGTATTCACGATAATCTGTAGACTCATTTACCCATTTTCCTAATTTTATTAATCATTATTAATAAATTGTTTTCATTTTTCGCACAATATTGTTCAGGATTTAATACTTTTTAAGCTCCGCTGTGAAACGAAAAGCAGGTCTAGAATGCACATATGGAAAATTTAGTTAAAAGTCGAATTGTACTTACATATGGCTAAAATTTCGAAAAGACGATATTTTTTAAGTGTAAATTACAAACGTAGATTTATTGATAGATGGTAATATTTCAATTCAAATGTAAGAAAATTCAAGATAATTGACATAAAGAATGTTTAATTAAAAGAATTTAAAATAGAAATTAAATTTGACCCATTTGTAACTGAGACTGTTCCTCATAATTCATACCATAGAATCATTTACCCTTACAAGCGTGCATAAATTTGATTACACGAGTATTACACTTCTCACCAGCTGACTGAACCAGACGTAAAATCTACGTTCTATCTATCTACTTTGAAAATTGCGGTTCTAGCTTTTTGCGGGGTCGTTATCAGCGGTGAAGGTGTTAGTGAAGTGGCGAGGATGTAGCGTGGGAATCGGAGGGTTGGAGTCTGGTGGATGGTTTCTTGTACGGTAAACACAGGTGTCTGATATCTATGGAAATTTCGAGCAATCTTGGAGCGGGATTAAAGATTCGGGAGATGTATTGCTCGCTGTGAAATAGTAAGTAGGTGTTCAACTTTTCCGTACCTTGCTCGCGAAGCTTTTCCGAATGTCCAAAATAGCTGATTATTTGAAATCGTATGATACTTGGTAGATGTAGAAATCGTAAGAATTGAGCTGATGAATCTACGTCGTTCTTCTTTCAATAAATTCGTTACTATGCTTCAAGGAAAAATTCATTAGATAGTTTGAATTCGCAATTTTTATAATTGTATATATATTAGGCGAATATTTATTATATGTAATTGAACCTCAGTCGTTCAAACCTATATTTTCTCAAGTTTTACTAATCCAAACATTCGAATCTTCGTTATTTGTAGACTTTTTCTATCGAAACACTTCAGCTTTTCTTTATTATTATTAAATTTAATCATATTTGAAACTTAATATTCAAGTGGTCGTAGAGTGAGCGAATATACTGATGCAGAATTTATGCGAAACTTGGAACATTTACGTAGTATGTTTCGCACAATAGGGTCTTGCTATATATCTGAAACAATAGAATACAGAGAAAAATTGAATGGCGTTGAATGGTGCATGATCCATTGTATATGGTTACTATTATATTTTCTAGAATTCTACTTCGGATGATAGGTACCAGAATATTCAATATTTATCGTGTTCTGTTGATGAATAGTTATTATAAAATATTACAACGAATTGCTGGTATAGTAAATCGTTTACTTATTGTCCATTAATTTGGTTTAATAATTATTATTTAAGTGTTAATTAATAAATCAATTTATGAATAATTGTAACTACATTGAAATTTCATAATAACTATATTCTTTTAAGAATTCGATTTATCCAAATAAATTGATTAATTCGTTAATTTAATCTTTATTTGTGACTTCTTGCAGATGCAATTAGTCTCAATTAAATAGTTAAATTATTAATGTATCTTAGAAAGTAATCAATAATTTTACCGAACGTTTGTTGTCAAGTGCGATAATGGGGTGGTAGGAATCTGTATTACGTGACGTTAAACTCATAAATTTCCTATCTGAATGTGATATTGGAATTGCTAGGCTTCATTATGATTTCCGTCGCGCGTCATTTAAATGTTCCTTACACATCTAAAGAATTCATCTGTGCAAGGTCTGAATAGGACGATTTAATCTCCTTTTAACATTACCTTCCTACCTTAATCAAGTTTGACTTTCCCAGCCATTTCCATGTCAAATGTACGATTATATTGCAAAAGAATTACGATAATGCAATGAAAAACGATCCAATTAATTTTTATTATAGAGACTTAAGATATTAAACAAGATTTTATACATTGCAATTAATTTCTGTTAGTAACAGGATTAAAATATAATTCCATTTCTTCATTTAATAATATCATATCTCGTAATGAAATCAAACAATTTAAACAAAATCGGGAATATTAAATACGAAGCAGCTTCGAAAAATAAATATAGTTTAATATCTATTTTTTTTTTTTAAATATAAAATTAATAATATTATTAAAATAAAATTAAGAAAGTTGCTTAAACATAGAAAAATTAATGATATATTAATCACAGGTCCACAATGCACTTCTTTAATTAAGTTGGCCTAGTCTTAATCAATAACAACAATAAGGGAGTCATGTACAGATTAAAAAATTATCGAAATATTAAATAAAGAAATACACTTCACTTCCTAAAAAAAATGTACCCTATTTTTAACAAATTTTAATCAATGATAACATTAACGAAGTTACGTAAATATCAGATATAATTAAATATAAGAAGCAGGATATTAAGGACAAATCGAATCATTAAATACACGCCTACGTGTAATCGGAAGGGTAATGAGAAATATTACGTGGAAGCTGTTCATTTGCACGGTGGACAGCGTCGTCGTTTCAGTAGGATCGATACGAAATCCCAGCGAGACCATACATTCTGGCAGAAAAACTCTGCTAACGATTCAACGGAAAGGAAACTTTCACTGCCTGTGATTTACTCGTAAATCATTCCGTGCCCCTACATGTCGATCAATTAAGGAAATGAAAGGGGCGGTGGGGACCGGCGGGTTGAAAAGAAGGAAATAGAAGAAAAAGGAGGGAAAATCGTGGCGTGGTGGAAAGGCATAAAAAGCTCGCACCGTAGAATTACGCGGGGTTGTTGCGGTTACGCACGACGTCCGCGAGTTAAATGAATTTTCATCCGAGTTCCGACATTCGTTAAAAGAACACGCCGACTGCTTTTGTTTGCTCGGCATAATTCCCAACGTTACACCACTTCGAAATAGTACGTATAATTTTTTAAGTCTTGCCGCTGTAGCTTCGAGCTTGCATGATTTAGAATTCTTCTTCGGGATATTGGATTTTAAATTAGGCAAAGTGTCGAGGATGCAATATCGCGATAAATGTGTAATTATCCTTTGTCTCGAAATTGCTGAATATGCTTCTTTCGCGGGTATTTTATTTTCGAATTCGTATAGTTCGAAAATTCTATTAGGAATGTAAGCTTTTGAATTTTGGAAAATATTTTCTAAAGAAAAGTATTAAAAGTAACGTTAAGATAAATATATTTTTATATTTCTTAAAATTATTCGATCTATTTTTAATCATTGTACCTTTAATCTCGTATGATTACAAGATTCTATTAAGATTCTATTAAGGGATTTAATTATAGGGAATATTAAATACGTAAAATTATTTGGAAATATATTTCCATATTGACGCGAGTAAGTATCGTTTCCTTTCTTCGTGGTTATACGATGAAAATACATTTTGACAATTTTTAATGAAATGAAAATTTTAAAACATCGTGAATTTTCTCGAGTAAAGCATGTTTCAGGTTTATGCAATTCTTAATGAAATGAAGCAACTATGAGAATTACTATGAGAGTAGCCAAAGCTTTCCAAGGAAATTAAATTCTCTTGAACATTACGTTAAACAAAGTCTCATCTGTCGATACCAAATATCGGAAATATGAGACAGCATATCTTTTCAAATAATATTTCTTGTAGAAGCTTTCATATACAGCACAATGTGCCGAGTCTTATATTATTCAAGGAGATATCCCCAAGAAATTCACTCTTTCAAAATCTCGTGAAAAATTCATACAAGGATGTATACTCGTGTAATAATAGTGTAAATAATCTCGTAATATAAATTCAATGATTCCAAATGACAGAGGTATAAATTCTCTTCGCAAAGTAACTAACATTTTCTCTGTTCTTAAACAGGTATAATTGTCATTCAAAAATATAATTGTTAATAATAATATGTATATTTCAGTTTAGTATTATACATAAATTTTCCTTGTAATAAACAAGAGTGTCATTCAAAATATTATTATTAACAAAGGTATTACATAATAAATATTATTTCAAGAGCATCAATATACCGACCCTATATTTTTCTATAATTTTCTGTAATAATTCTAATATTTGTTTGAAATTTCATTATAAGAGAAGTAATTCAAGAGGTAAAATTAAATGAAACACCCTGTACATTATATAACATGTCCTATATAAAACGCGTCCGAACAAAACGTTACTTAAATTCCACCAATAAAAATAGGGAAAAAGAAATCCCAACAGCTCCAGGTACATTGGTTTAATTCGAGGTTTGACACGGTTTGCACGAAATCTCAATCAGCTAGACAAGGACATTGACCAGTTTCGTTTTGACGGTAAGAAATTCAAGAAGGGTTCGTACTGCTGTCGACAATGGTCGGATCAATGGTTGAGTGGATTTTCATGTAACTCCTCTAGTTCTCTTTGGAACAATCTAAAATCCCTCTATCTGTTCTGTAAACATTCCACCTGCATCTCTCTCCTATGGAACCGTCTCACCTTTTCCTGTGCTACCGATCAAACGCTGTCTATCCATCCCCGTTACCCTATGCACCTGCTTTCACCATTTTCTTACTTCCTGCACCCTTATCGACACTCATTTTACGACACTACTGATAACCCCGCGCCTCAAACTCGCACCACCAACCACCTTCGAATCACCTACGACCTACGACGATGCCAATGCACTCTCGAGTGGTTTATCGTGATAATTACAGCGAACTGCTAGACTACATCGGTCCCATTGCCGCGAGCACTCGTGATTGCCATTAATTAGACCACCGATCTCGCTGGATTTATACCGTTTGCCACGATTCTGGAGGAAGTATTCGTACGTGCAAAGGCACTCGAGGATAAAAGTGTACGTGGGTAACTTGAGATCCAACCTTTTTCTCCCTCAGTTTTGTAAATTCGAAATTTTCCTCTTTCCTGAGATGATCTGCAAGAGCCTGTAACTGGCGTTCGAACGTTGCTTGTGACTCGTTGGAACATCGCGAAACTGCCAAGTGGAAAGTAAAATATTGGATTTTCGAGGGGCTTTTGCTCGTGGTTCTCTGTTTTCGTTCTAATGTCGCTAATTGGAGGTAGAAATAGAATGGGTTATATCAAACGAATTTAAATATGTATTTCGTTGGACCTGATGGAGAGTGTAGGTTTGAAATTGGTCAGTTGACTGTCAGGATGCTACAGGGGTAAGAGGAGTATTCTGTGTTTGTCCCTAGTGTCTTTATTCAGGCGGTAACACTGAAGGTTAGACGTGCCTTGCCTTCGTCCTTCGTCCTTCCAACGAATTACGTAATATATTTGAAGCACAAAGGTATAGGACACTTACAAGTACCAGACCCAACAAATTGGACCCACTGAAGTCACGAACAAACTTCTGTCCATAAATTATGACATTGATCACCAAAACAATACGAAAGACCAAGTCCCTTGACAGCTTCCTACTTCTCAAACCTGAACTCTTTCAGTTACACCCACGCCCAATCGAAAAATACTTCACAACTTCACGAACACTTCATATTTCTTTCACCCACATTGATCTCAAAAATCAAAGGACACAATGAGACATTACAGAAGTTACTCAGAACTCAGTTCGAACTCCAAGAGAACACATTCAGATCTCGAACAGAACACAATCAGAACTCGAAGAGAACGCATTCAGAAATCAGACAAAACGCACACAGAACTCAACACAACTCAGTATAACGCGTCTATATCGTACTAGAAAACGCAAACAATTATATCGTGTAATAAAGTGTACATAAGCAAGAAAGTCTCAATATTTATATTGGTAGTGCATACCGAGAGAAGGCAGACAACTCATATCAACTTCGCAGCCTTTCGTATACAGTCTCCATTCTGTATGCTCTTCAAGTCCAAACTTCTCACACGGTAGTAGGAAAAGTTATAGAGGTACTATTGATATTTTATGTTAAATAGATAATACTGGCTCTATATCTACGTATGTGCTTCATTGCTCTATTCCGTTTGAATTTGAATGGTCACTTTCTTTGTCACGCTATGGAAGATGTGACACTTTCAGCCATGAATTTGTGTTGCGTATCATTATGATTATGTTAGAGGAGATGGACAGATTACATTACAGCTAATCAGATCTGCATTTTTTCCGTGTGAAAATTCCTGAATTCCGCATAGTGTATTGCGTCAGCCTGATATGTTGGTTACTCATTCCGCTTGACTCTATCTTTGACCCTCTCGAAATCCAAACTTCTGACATTAATTTGTCCCAGTTTATGTTTAACGTAGTGCTTTATCATTCTAACTCATTTGGTCTCAATTAGTCTTTTTGACTGTCTTCGTTGCTCGATGTAATACTATTTTTATACCTATGTGTTAGAGATGGACTTTTTCGACTGTCAACTTACCAGTCTCGTATAGTATGCATTTCGACTAACTTATCGATGAAATTCTATATCGATTTTGTGATACTCGAAATATCTTGTACAAATACAACTTTTCGAGCAATTTTCTCCGATACATTTAGTTTCTGAGATATTAACCAACATTTATTGATCCATTACACTGAACTCTAGTGCCACAGGAGCATATTGGTAGACCTAATTATATGAAGCAGCTGCGTCTATTATTTCTGCCAGCTGAAAGTATACGAGAATTGTTTATTATATGGAAAAATATTTTAAGAAAACGTTATCTGATATCGAGGGAACATTTTTATTATTTATCTCTTTAAGCTTCCTAATTCTAATATATATTTGATCTTGTGCCTCGAAGGAGCATCAAAAGTGGAATATTAAAAAGCAAACTAAGTAGTAGGAAATAATTTCAGGTGGTAGAGATAAATAATCTACCTTATTAATTAATAAAAATAATCGCAATTTAATTGCACACGTTCTACAATAATTATAATACATCATTAAAACCGTATTATTAAAATTCCAAGACAAACGTTAGCAAAGCTGCAACAGTCGTCAACGTGTTAATCATTTCTCAGAACATATCTTGTTTAAATATTTGTTAGTATAATAATTGAGGTTACAAAACAAATATTAAGAATTTCAGGAGGAAGAAATTTTGGTAAAGAAAAAAGTACGAAACGCGTATGCACGTTTATGGCTGACAGCAATAACCACGTCGTTTAGATACGTTGCAATCGGTCGTTCCCATATCATACACGACATTAACGTATGCCAATGTGTGAGGGACGTTCACAATTTTATTGTGCTTCGTACAATGCTATAGAGCGGCTCTCTGCTTCGCGACGTACTTGCATCAGCATTCATACAACTGCATGTCTCGTATCTATAACTACAATAACGATATGCAAGTGCATGATTACGTATACACCGTGATATGCATACCCGCATTTACATATATTTACTATTTTCATGTGTATTCCGATAAATCAGTTCCCGTCTAATATCGCAAGTGTTATCGATTGCTTTTGCGTGTGTACGTAAATAAACATGGAATTTCATGAAAATTCGACGGGAAAAAATGATTCACTTCGAGTTACATTCTTATTTCGAGGAACGACCATATTCGTATTGCAATAGTAACGTAATATTGGACGTTGATATGACAAAAAAAATATTTCTTGATATAATGTACACAAAATTTCAGATTTCCCGCAAAGCTGTAGCTTTAATATATAATTTAACATCGGGAAAAAGTATCTCTTATAGACAGAATTTATATTCGTGTAGATACTGAAGCTTATTTCTGTGGAAAAATATAGTTCATGTATGCACAAACAGAATTTAAATAGGGACCAAAACTGCCGGGGTATCACTTGACTTTTATGCCTGAGGTGTCAGCAGCATTTCGTGTGGTTCTTTACATTAGGGCAAACTTCCCATTTTGTACACGAGTGAGAGAATATTACAAATTTCTTCGCGAATCACGTACAACGCAATGCTTTATAATTTAATATCAAAAAATTTCAGTAGCGATTTAAAAAAATTACAGTACCTCTTCGAGTTTAATACATACACATATAGACATTTGTAATATATCTCTATGAAAATAAAAAGGAAAATTATTTCACTTTATGGATGTAACATAAGAAAAAATTTTCTGGTTGAAAACATAGTGTACAATATTACTTACAATTGGAATTTGTTTAATATTCAATATTAGTATAATTATTTTCTTAAAACTATATCAACGCTTTGGACAGTATTACGTTGATTTTCTGCCATTTAAATGTAAGTGAATAAACTCGCATAATTTGACTGCAATATCTTTGAAAGATGTATATGAGTATCGATGGTAACCGCATAAAAGATCTCATTTCAGAACATTTTCAATTAAAATAAAACGCCATAAGAATCCCAAGAAACCTCTTTATCGTGCTAAAAACAAAGTGAGGTGATGAGCTTTACGAGAAAAGTTGGAAACGTCGGTCCTATCTAAAAAATTTATAACGGAATGTAGCGGGAATTATCTCTTCTTTCGGCAAAGTTTACGCGCCTGAGTAAATACAGAAAAATGGCAATCTCGTAGTGGTTCGATTTCTTATCCCTGGCGCCGTGGAGCGATATAAATATCAATAGGTGGCGAGGCAAACATTGAAACGCATTGTCTCGATCGCGACGATATCTCTTCCCTCTGTCTGCTTCCTCGACATATTGATTTCTCTAACATCGTTTAAAAGAACCGCCGGCAGTGACGTACGAATTCTGCACACGTGTGTGTACGGGCTAACAGAAAGGAAATGGACAAGTTTGTAACCGGCAGTAAGTATGTCCGCGAAAAATCGTCGGAAGGGTCACGAATGGTAAAATTCGTTACCGATTCATAGAGTGTGACGTTTCTGGATTTTCGTATACAGGTAAACGAAAGCAACGCGTCACGCCACTCGACTCGTACTGCATTATTCATAGGCATGGGTCGTGGTCTAACGTCGCAGCGGACCGCACCGTGTCGCGTCGATCGCGCGACGCATCGCTCACACCTTGTCACGCGTTGCCATGGTGCATCTTGCGCCTTCCACGCTGCGCACCAGCAAGTGTGAAAGAAGGATCGTCTCATTATGCGTTTAACCGCTGAGATGGTAACTTCCGCATGGCGCGTTACAATTTCGTAACGGTTCTATGTCGACTATGGTTACGCGTCGCGATCCATTCGTCGTCGTCCATGAATAGCATGGCTCGATACCAGCTTTTGTCTGCTCGCTGCAACGTTTCCTCTATTTTCGCGAGATTTTATCGCAAGACGAACGGCTCTGTCGTGTCTGCGCTCGTGGACTTCGAGATATTATTATCTTTTCACTTGTGTGTTTGCTTCTGTTCGAATAGTATTCCTGATATATATGTGGTATATTTGTTAGACCATGTCATACGGCTACCATGAATGGCATTGGTGATTCGATGACATGAAAGATATAATTTTCAAACTTTTATGGAATATCGCTTATGGTAGAATGTTTTATTCTCTGTATAGGGTGTTTTATTCTCTGTATATTTTTATACGCATAAAATATCTTATTATTTATTTGTTACTATTTATTTTATTATTATTTATGAAGTTGTAGATAGAGTTAGTGAAGGGATGTATAGTGGTAATAATCCTAGTAGTGGAACTGATATGGAGGATTTTTGAGTCTTTATTTTTGTATCGATTGTCCAGTTTTTAACGCTTGCCAAATATAAAAGTGATAAGGTATATTCGTATTAAAACTCATCATTCTTATCCTATTTGGCTCCATTCGTGTTGTTATATACTTTAGTATGAAACATGTTCCAAGTATTTAACATGCTGAAAGTTGAAGAGAATTGATGGATCACCCTGCAGATCTTAAAGTGCGCGAATTTATATCTCTGTTTGTAATATATATTAATTTCTATTTTATGTATAATGGAAGATTTTCAGGAATTAATTCTTCTAATTCTTGTATTTATACGAGTCGTAGAAAAATATTCTGATTATATATTTGATTACAACTAACAATATTTTGGTAAATAATTTACTATAGTAGCCTACAGTAAATATGTATAGATATTGTATAAGATTATATTAATATAAAACAATGTCATATACCTAACTATTTTATTATAAATAAAACAACGGTACTAAACATGGATATGGATATAAAGATGTGATATAAAGGATATAAAGATATGGATATAGAGTTCTTTTTAATTTTCTAAATTTGTACAATTGATAACTGATGTAGTTATTTATATTGGTAATTAGAGAAATTACCACTATTAAATATATGTATAGCAAAAATATGGTGGACAGGAAAAAAATAAGAAATTAATTACCACGTCGTCTGTATTGGTGACTGAAAAAATGTTCTATTGTTGAGAGCATAAACAACAAGATGAAACTGAACTATATATTTTGACCTAATATGTCAAGCGGACACATTTTTATTTCAACCCCGGACGAACTTTAAATTAAAATTGTCCTGGCTACCAATGTGTTAGTAAATCCTGAAATATTGTGTATTCTTTTAAATTCTTCATCTGCTTTAATAACCTTTGAATATTATATTGAATTTAAATATTAGATTCATATTTCAAATATCGATATATATAATAATATATATTTATATCGTTACATTATATTTATATCTAATAGCCACCCAAATTTTATCACTAACAGATGATTTTATTAATTTAGATGCAAAGTATAAGAAAATTACTAATAATATATTATTAACTGTAGAAGTCCAGAAAATAACAGAAAGTAATTAGAGTCATGGTATATGTAATTAATTGGTAGTGAAATACTAACGAAGTAATAATAAAAAGTTGTTATTCAGTAGAGAAACGTAATAAAATGTAATAATATTTGTCGACAATTATAGAAACTCTGGACCCTTTGATTAAACGCAACTTAATCAATTACGTAACGATCTATATCTTCGTTGCTTAATTGCAGTTTAATTGAATATGTTTCGAACTGTTTAATGAACAATATGTAGGCATGAAATTTATTAGTAAATATATATACTGATTTCAAATAAATTGTACATATAGAATACATCTTTGTAGAATATAAAATTTTAATTAATATATTTAAATTAAATACTTTCAAAAACTCAACAAAACCATTGTTTAATTTCTGTCAATGACAATATACATCCTATTAACAAAGCTTTTAATTAACATATTGCAAAATGACAATTCACTTTAAGGGTAATATGGATAGAAGTATAATTATTTCAAAATTTAACATCACCAAAATATTCGCAACCTTTCAACCAGTCGATTTCGAATATTTCTTTTACAGTACAAATTTCTAAATCTTTGCCAGTGAAAATATACGTTGTACAAACTAAGCTTTCGATTAATTTATTAATTATCTTCAACGCGAAATAAAAATTCGATATATCGAGAACGAGAATTGAAATAAATCGTCATAATAGAAATTTGTCACGTGTAGAAATCAAATTCTTTCCAAATCTGACCTGTCTTTGCTTTTGAGTCCATATAATATAATATCTGTTCCTTCTAATAAAAATTTCAGAACTTATATCGCAAAAGAATTAACAATCGTGTAAGGTCGAAAATTAGGATGGAACGAATTCTTAACTCGATATATAATACATTTCGAAATTTCTATCCGTAATCTCGTACTTTCTGTTTGACACTACCATTCTTAGAAATCAGTCGCTTTGCCTGTTAGAAGTTTATTGCACGAATTGAAACTCTGTACGTGTGTAGGATGCGTTGAAAACTTGTATCGCTGAAACAGATCGTTGGAATCGCAGACAAGTCGCGACATTCACTGAGACTCGCGTGCCAGTTCCATGGATATTAAACTTTGCCGCGCAAGTTTCTTCTTCGAGTATATATTGTGGCAGCTTACAAGTTTCGGACTACAAGTTCCGGTTCGAATACGGAAATGTGCCCATTAATCAATCTGCATGCTCCATGATTCGCAAATTGCAGCTGTTCAATTTCGTCGTTGGTAATTGTATTTCTACTACAGTTTTATTGCACGATAAAATTGCATTACTTCAATGCCTGTTACGTTCACATCGTGTCTCGATATTACTTCATTTGTGATTAACTGTATATGGCATAGATTATTGATTAATTAATACTAAGCATTAATTGTATAATACATTCGTTGTTAATTAATTAGTATCGATCGCTAAGGATATACTAATAAATATGTAATAGTATGCGTATTAATTAGTAATGATTGCAGAATTAAAATAGTGGATCTAAACATTGCATATACAGACAGCAATAATTATAATCTCGTACTGAAAATAATTAGATGTACATATGAGCCGTTCACTGCACAAATTGAATACCTCCATAAAACAAAAAGTGGTGAAATGCAATGAAATAATGTATACTGTTTTTTAAGATTCCCTTTATAATTTAAGTCGAAATAAATATTGTAGAATGCATAAATACAAATGTAACTTTCATCTAACGGTATATAAAATTTATAAGGAAAAATAGCCAAAAGGTAATCGTTAGTAATGTTACCATTTTTATGTCACTGGAAGAGTTAATTGATTTGGCAAGTGAAAAAGTAATAAATTTAAATTTTACAAAATTTTACTTAAGTTCTAAGACGACGCTAAAAAATTCACCGTTATCATTCATGGCTTGCTAGTGCATTTGAGCTGCATTATTGCAACGATTTACATTAGAGTACGGAGTTAATCAAAGTGACCTCTGAAATAAATTATTTATTATTCAGTGGCCAAAAAATTTTTGTCGTTTAATGGTGTTAATCTTAATTATCGGGGAAAGTTATTATAAATATAGAAAGTTATGACTATACCAAGTGCTTTAACACTTAAATTTAAGGTTTGTCAAAAATTGCAGTTAATCGATTTGTGCAGTGAACGGCTCATATATCATTGCATGTATGTTTCAAAGCAAATCGATATTAATTTTCCTAAAAAGTACCGTGTGTTTGTTTTTTTAATTATATTACAGCTTTCATAATTCGATTATACTTTGTACTTTGAGTTGTCGAGTTGATAGAAGTGAATTTGAAATAATTTAAATAATTATTGAACTAACAAAAGTTCGTATCTCGTTGTCAGTGAAATTCTTGGAAATTATAGCTATTAAGAATTATTATGTTCCAGGATCGTACAATGCAACATCCCCTCCTCGAATTTGAAACAATAGTGAAATGACAATTATAGAGAGTTTAGTGACAGGATTCCTAAATCAGTAGTCTTTGTATACTTGTTTATTTAACATTTCTATATATTTCACAAGTTACGTGTTAGATTAGTATGGATAACATTATCAGAAGCCGGACTCAAAGGTTACAATCCGTCCTCGTATGCCATGACCTACGGGGATATAACATAACATAGCAGAGCAACGGAAGTACATGTGACCAAGGGAAATACTATAGTTCCGTGATATGTTTCTCACTTACAATTAGCTACTTATACCTTGTCCATGTATAATAGCATCAAACGAAATATTCGTTGCAGTAGAAATTTTGATAATTGATCTTTATTTACATTGTTAATTTTGAAAAATTGTTTACAATATATATTTTCTTCAATAATAAATTCTTTTAAGTATACATTGAATGTAAGTGAATTATTTATCGTTAAATATTGTCCTTTGATTTATTTAACTTATCTGTTATTTCCCTTTTCAGTTCAAATCTTTAATTTAGTATTTTGATAGAAAATATCAGATTTTACAATTTTTTCTTCCTTTTTCGTTTAATGATAATTTTCTGGTGGAAAATTAATAAAAAGCTACACACGTACATTTGCTTCAAAGTTTCCTCAGAATTGTTCGCTATTTACTCTTCTGACAAAGGAATGTTATATAGTGATTTACTTTTAGTCTTTCATACGAGTTTTTATGCGTTTTCTACGCTTTGTAGTATTTTGCCTATCATTTTAGACATTTCTTTTTTTTAATTTTACGAGCACTGTGTTGAAATATATTATTCTTTTCAGTTTGTACCTTGAATAATTGTAAAAATGAAATACATCTTCCCACTTCCATTAATATTTTCTATTCCGATATTTACATTTCGTTTTACCTAATAGTGTACAATAGTAAATAAAATGGCGTTGTAGAAAGAACGATTTTTCATTTTTAATGCAGCAAATTCCTGATAAAAGGTAGTTTGTCTTCGTGTATTTTATTTACAATGACACAATAAATATCGATATATTTATCTTGCGGTAAAAATGTAAAATAAAAATATGAGTTATGATAAAAAATAGATTTTTATAACCGAGTGAATTGAACAAAAGCATGTCACTGTAGCGTGGAAATTCTGTTACTCGATGCTAAAATTACGTGAGATTTGAAACATCTGCTACATCACAACGGAAGCACATGACGAAGTTTCCGATTGGACACCATATAATCAATGTGCCATTAACGGCATAAACCAGATTGAGTTGGTAACAGCGCAGGGATCAAACGCGTTTGAATTAAATGGCCAATTGTGGAAGCTCACAAGGGAACTCCAGTAATTCGAAAATTCCAATTACTTCGAAATTTTGCATTCCACTTATTCCAATTATTTACACATGCGTCTGATCCAATTGTATTTCGATTATTTTCAAGTCAGTGATATATAATTTTGTATGTGATGTGTAATTATGACGCAAATCGTTCATGTATCTGACAAATTTTATTTCTCATCGTCAATCATCTAGGATTCGTCAGTTTAGAAAATCATGATTCTTTTACCGTAAGAAGACAAACGTTTCCGAATAAATGACTTTATCGATTCTGGCACAATAGAATAATTATTTTTGGAATTTCGTCATTTTTCAAAGCAGCAAGTTGGATTTTTTTATAAGTATTAAATTGAACAATTAGGTGTGCCTAACAACCTACATTTATTATATAAATTTATTTGATTATGTAAAATTCTTATATAAAGCTTCTCTTTCTCTTTGTACATATATATTGTGGATAATGCAGTATTCGTATAACGGAAGTTTGGATAAAAGAGATTCTACTGTATCAGGAAATTTTCTTCTACTTTTCTCTGCTTCTTCAAAGTAGAAGTACCACTTAAACGTTAATGTATAGTTTCCTACTTTCTTCTACATCTTTAAAACTATAACAAGAATATAGGGATTCTCTAACGTAACAGTGATGATTTTTAATTCAATTGCAAGTGTAAAACAATTTTGTAAAATACTTTCCAAAAGTACAAAAGGTCACTAAATTTTCATTTTAATAATTTGTTTATTAAATTTATTGAATAATATATTCAGTATTAGTAATTGCTATATACTATTCACTAGTATTTATTGCTATTTTCTTATATAGCATTTATTAATATTGAAATTAGTTAAATTAAATAAAATTAAGAAGTAAAACTCAAATATTAAAAATTTAATATTTTATTATATAGTTCGGTAGTTTCTGTAGGATATTATTAGTATTTTGTTCATACATACTCGTTTTAAATCAAAGATATAAAATAAATGCATAAACAATGCATGATACTTATTATGGCACAGTATATTAATTCACTTGTTATTAAACATCGATAAATTTTCTAATTTTTAAATTGAATTTTATTATGAACTAGGAATGATTAGGATATATAAACAATTTATGAATTATTAGAACATTGTCGTTAATTATATTACTGAATAATATAATTTGAATTACATTAAGTTATACTCGCCGTAAGTATAGTTTATATCCGCGAATAGATCTTTGTGCCGTTTCAAGACAAAACAATTTACGCGTACTAAAAGCTTACCGGACGGGTCATCTGCTTCACTGATATCAGGGATTTCTCCTGCAGACCGTTGATCAGACCCTCGACAAAATTTATGGCCTGACCACTACAAGTAGGGGTCCAGGCTGCATAAGATCATCCGATGGCACTCTAATTCTGGAGCCTGCTTCCTCGACATTTCTAAAGGAGATTCCTGGACGCATCAATAAAAAGTTCTTATTAGAAACAAATGAATCGGAACGGGTTCTGTCAGAAGTCAGTTCGCATCATTAATTTAATTTTAGGTCGAGTAATGGCAATTGAGTACTTGCATTTTGAATACTTTCACGATTAATGACTACCTCTTTAAGTCTTAGTATAATTTTTGTCATTCTCAATGTAACACTAAACTTACTACTCAATAATAATAATTCCTAAATTTAATTTGATATTAGACTTGAATTATTGACTTTCTTAAGTCTCAATATAGTCTCATTTATCTTCCTGAATATAATATTAAAGACGTAGATAGTATTATTAGTAGTATTATTATTAATACTATTAATAATACACGTGTGCAATAAGTGACTTTTTCGTACACTGAAATAATTTTGATCTACATGATATTTCATAGCAATATTTTTCCACGATTATAAATTATTATCGTAGAATCACAAGTTTTCCACTGCATGTACACGTAGCTTTACGAAAGTCACTGAGGGTTCGAAGACCGGGTCAGTCGGAAAAGCCCTGGACGATGCGTCAGGCCCTTAGCACGACCATATTTGGTCATGTTAGGGGAGGTATTGGAAAACGCGTACATGGTGTGCATGGTGGGAAGAAGAATATAAAAGGACAAGGACGTTCTGAGTTGCCAGAGTTGTCGAAGTTAGTTGCTAGAGTTATTGTTGTTGCTTGTTGTGAGAGTTGCTGCAGAAGTGTAGGTTGAGCGTTATGATAAGTTGTAATAATTCGTATCTTTATCATTACTCACGTACTCTAGCACTGTTAATTTATTATTAAATAAATAAATACCATCAACCAATCCCTCCACATTATTTAATAATTTCGAAATATCTTTTTCTATTATCACTTGCAGTCGTAAATGATAATATACAAATATGACTTGAAAAGTTATATTTATTTTTATTTCAAACAAAGATTGTAAATCCAGAAATTATCATTTTCCATGCTTTTGGCTACTTACACAGACATTTCAATATCTTTACACAAAATCGCGATACGAGTATGAATATGAATATGAATATAACAGAACGGTCGTTATATCTCCCGCCATAAATTCAATTAAATCATATTCGAGTACTCGAATATTAAATGATGCTCTTTACATGTCACTAGCCCCGAATATTTAAATTTCATATCCTGAGAAATTTGTCTTAGAAAACATACAAATTTCGCAATAGCTCTGTTACAAGCTTTTCATAAAATCCCATACTTGAATTAATAAATTGGGAATTTATTAACCTGATGTTACCAGAGGCCACATGAAAGAATACTTTTATTATTTCTCACTCATTTACGCCATTCGTGCACAAAGCACTCGTGCAATAAATTTGCCGAAGAACAGGGTGAAGCGGTTTACGCATCTCGCTCGAAAATCGATCTCTTGCTATTATCAGAAAGCGGAAACTAAATTAATTAACGAATTGTATAATCACGACACAGCGTCCAGGTAGCTGCTTTGTGAGAAGTTAAATTTATTTCTGTAATCCGTTTCCTCGATAATCGTGTGATACAGTGTGCTCTTAGCCGAAGTAACTTATAATTATTTTTGTACTAGCTCATATGTAAACCCTGTATTGAATAAGAATAAATGTAATCACGTAATTCGTGGAAACCAATAATTCCGAAGGCATGTGATTCATTAACCTAATTTTTTCGATTTTCAATTTTTAGAATAGATATTTCATTTGTAGATTATACATTTGTATACTGATCGATAATTTTAGACGATTTTTCTTTTGTTTTATTAGCGAGTTAATTTAAAATTCACCTTTTTTTTTATTTATAAAATTAAAGTGTCCATATTTACCGTTTCAATAGATACCATTTATTTCACCTGTTCTGTTCAGTGTCGCTAACCACGCTATAGTGTCGTGTAAATTCAGTTTTTAAAATAGCTGTCGTCCGAATGACTATTGGTGCGTTTTGTTGGTGGTTACGATCAATGGCCCTGCTACCTAGCGATTCGAAACGACCAAAAATGTGGCATACGATCGTAAACCCAATTGCGGTTTTGGTGGAAAATTATTGTAATAACTAAAATGGGATTTCGTTTCGAAAATGAATTTACATCTTTAAAAATTGTTCTTTGGTTCTGTTTTCAGATATTTCCGATTTTACAACTTTTGAAGAATTATTATGACCATTTTCGCTTCGTTTATAAATTTATAATGATTAATATATCGTTTTTAGGCTATTATCGCAGTAAAAATTATTATCAGAAAATGTTTCTAAATTAATACTGATTTTATAGTTGAGTATTTAGATGCATCAAATCCTTTTGGTGTTATATGTACAAACATATTTTTGTATCAGTATATCAACATTTTATTTGCTTTGTGTTTCTGCTGAAATACACCACAATTGTTTATACCACCACCTTATGGCAATTAAATTCATAATACACGCTTATTTCTTGTAAAATTCAACTCCAACCATTTATCAAGGTATAAAAGTTAATCAATCCACGAAAATGGCAGAGTCGACCAAATACTATTAATTTTCTAATCCATGCAATCATAAAACCGAACACAATTCATAATAAGCATTAACAAACATGGAACGTAGTCTACACTTGATATCTTCGTAGAAATATTCTGAATCTCGAAATGACACTATAGTTATTTGCATAAGTCTTCTGTGGATACAATCATGTTCATTCGGTCTTACTCAGGATCCTTCATATGAAACAAACATAAACGCTTTTCTTAATCCGTGAAGACCAATCCTGTCGGTGTCCAAGCTTTCTCACGGAGTCCCGTTTGTATCTACAATTTTCAACTTACTAACCATTTTCATCTCGAATGTACTTTCTTCGATTTAAATAAAATTTGAAGATCATTCTTGTTGGAAATATCGGACACGCGTTATTTTATCTGCATCAAATCGTTGCACGTATGTATGTACGTATGAAACGAATACGCAAACGAGTCGAAACGAATGCGTAAAAACGTAGCTGCAGATGGAATATCTATCCGATGAATTTATACAAACGAAGTTATGCAACTGCGTCCCATACAGGCGGCTGAATTAAATTGACATGTTTCCTGTGATTTAGTTTTCATTTGACGCGAAATTGAATTTCCCGCGTAAAATTCCTATCGGTGTCGGCTGTCTGCTTACACGAATGGTTTATAACCAAAGTTTAAAATCAATTCGGTTTCAGAGCTTATGAATTTATTTATAGCTCCTCACTTTCTATCCCCTTTTTACCTTTTCTTCTTACACGTAAAATACTCGATCTTCTTTTCGATTTACGACGATAGATATTTAGGTATGTACTGGATGTAGGTTAGCGATATGTGAGAAATATATAATAAGTTACATATGCCAATAACTGGATTTTGGTGTTTAAGCTTCAGTGTTCTTTATGGTAACGTAGATTTTACTTTTTGTGAAATTTTATCATATCGTTTGTTGCTTTGAAATTTGAAAATTAGTAAAAGATCAGTGGTATATAATATTAGAAGGTAGATTTTAATAATAGAGCTATCAAACTGTAATAGTCAAATTGGTAATTTCAAATGGTTTCAGGAAAACGTTTTTGGAAAAATTAATATTTATTTTAGTTCAAATAGGAATATAATTTTTGTACGTTAATTTATTTTTATTATATCATATATAAATTCTATTCATAAATATAATTAATATAGGGTGTCCCAAGAAAATGAATACACATTTTAATACCTTATTCTTTCTGATTTTCTTCCTTTTTCTTTCCTTTTTTTCTGTTTTTATAATCACGCAAAGTATGTATACATTTTTTTGGGACACTCTATATATTAGAGAGTACAAGATGAATGAAGTAATCTGTATAAATATATATATATACTTATAACCGGTTCAAGAATACATATAATTGACACAATTTGTTCTGTTGAGTGATTTTTTGAGATTGACTGTTTATCCTTCGCTTAGAACTTCAACCCATAAATTTTCTTACTAATCTTTATCATATGCTATATACTTTTACCTAATCTGATCGTTAGTATTCATTCTACTGGATATACTACTCCTAGCCAAAAATTTCGGCCAAACACAATAATACGAAATTATCTAAAATTACTGTTACCTTTTGGACGTAAAATGCTATAATATAGGAATGAAACGGGTCTCATGCTTAAACGGTTTGATAGTAAATTACTGTAAATATTTATTATCGAGAAGGACATAATGCAGGAATAAGTATTATTGAGTTTGGTCAAAAATTTTGTGCCAGTGTAGCAACCATAGTATGTCTTTGTAGGTTTCATTATATAATCTTGCGATATATCCTTCTAAGTGCCATTTTTCTGAACACAGTTATACATTTTTCTAGGTATTATATTCCTTGAGAAAGTAGAACTTATAATACGAAATTATCTAAAATTACTGTAACTTTTTAAATGTAAAGTGCTATGATATAAACGTAAATGACCTTAAATCGTTTTGATAGATAATATTAAAAAATAACAATAAAGAGTCTTCGAATTAAACGTAAACGACGCAAGGGAGCACAAACTTTCGGAAAATTATCGCGTGGGATGAACAGAAGGGGTTGGGATAATGGTTTTGATTTCAAAATCCAAACCAAGTCAACGGCGAACAACAGTTCTCGTGCATAGAATCTCGACATTGTCACGTACACGGTTCCTTCGACTGCATGGCCACCAGATGTTAGGAAAACAGGTGCGGCGTGATGAAAGTCGCCAATGGTATCCCTAGCTTCGAAATTCTCTGTGATACATACGACGACAAGCGGTGACCAAGTCGACCCACCTCTTGCCAAATCGCACTTCTGCAAACAAACCTCTAGAACTTCCATATCTTATCCAAACTGTTTCTGAGCAACCACTCGTGGGTTAAGCTGTCGTCAGATAGAAAGTGATAACGTTGAATGCGAAAATTTTAAATACAAAATTTAAAAACCACCGTTTACACCCTGTTAGGTTTAATATTGAGACCGGGACACATTCATATGTAGCATACATTGCGGTATTTTCAAGAAACATTGAAAACTACAGGACGTGCTATGACTTTGTCTCATACTGTATACATATATTCAACTGTAAAAATGTTTGATCACTATCGAAGTCTAAAATCGATCAATTCCTGTCATCCATTCGACTCTTCTCTCCTCAAACTCTCATTTTCCACCTGAAACATCTCCGATCCATCGCGACCGTTCATCTCGCGCTAAAAGAGCGAGAGAAATCTCGTCGATCGATATCGTGACAGCTTAGTCGCAATTATTCGACAGCCGGTATCTCGATGAAACATAGATCAGAATACAGAAGCCCGTCGAGGTCATTGGCCCACGCGGTGGCATGCCGGTGCCGTCGTCGGTGTCCACGAATAATAGACTTTTGATACGGCTAGCAAATGGCACCGGCGATAAATCGTCGCTCCGATATTCCGGCATTGTCCGCAGATTAACGCGTTTTAAATACTTCCCTGTTCTTCGCGGAGGTCCGCGTCGATGGCTGCGCTCCACGCGGCCGCTAAATAATGCATACTGCGCTGGCTCGTTGATCTTATTTACGCCCTGACCGATGGACTCTGATTTAAAGCCAACGAAACGTGCTAGCAGCGCGTGCATCTACCGACAAACCGTAAGCGATAAGCTGTAACTGCTACTCCGACTGGCCGATCGATCAAACATCGTTAAGCCTCGTCGAACAGCGGCCACCCGGCGACAATGGGATTCGCGAAATCGATCAAAATCGCGGAAACTATTTCGAGCGCATCGCCTGAAACGCGGGACACGTAGTCCCGGTAATCGCGTTACGTCCCGATAGAAATGTAATTTGACCCGCGATGCAACCGGGAGAACATCGTATGATTTAAGTCCGACTCCATGAGTGCAGTCTTGGGAATCTCGAGCGATTTCGACGTACGCGGTGAGATGAGCTGTAGCAGCTGAGAGTTGAAGCAGTTTTCATCCTCCTGATCTTCGCGATACCGAGTGCTGCACGAGTGCAAGGTATTGTTGAGATTTCCTTGTAATAAAAATATATTTATTAATAATGGGATTAGTGGAGTAGATAGGTATAAAGTGAAACAGCTGAGCAGGAAGGTTTTGGCGTGACACGCGCTAGCTGCTCTGCTGCGTGAATAGAATTGGAAATGAACGGAAAAAGGTTAGAATAGTTGTGTTTTGCAATGCAACGTCACAGTGCTTCTTGTGTCACTTGCTATGACTCTAATACCAGGAAGACAAGTAGACAGGTGGCACATATGGTCTTTGTCTCTCGTTATTCCTCAACAGACATAAATAATTCTTTGTATTTTGTCGATCGAGTTATCAAGTCGATTGACGTATTTATCAAATCGATTAACTTCAAGAAATAGGAAATGAAAAATTATTCTAGATGTGGAAGATTTAGCACCTGTGTAGTGTTTTGGTGGTCAAAGTTTAGAAAATTCAAAACGTGGAGTTAATTGCTTTGACCTGTCAGTTGCTCAATTGTGAATAATAAATTTATTATTTAGTGTGATATAATATTGTAGTATCTTGATAGTAGATATAGTTTTGACTTACATTAGTAGTGGACACATATTCATCTCGCCATTTTTTGACACTACGTGTCTTCTGTGTACTCTAACAGGGGTGGCTTTTCAAGTATAAATAGCCGATTTTTATGAATTCTGGGGAAAATATAATTTTAGAAAAAGCATTTTACACGTGTGATTCTTTTATTAATTGAAAAATTAATTTAAGAATTAATAGAAAAAAGAATATTGTTTTTCGGTTTTGCATTCACGTTTCAACTCCATGTAGTATTTTTAATCGTAATGATCTTCCTGATACAATTGGAGAACGCAAGGTAATATTCGCGTTTCCAGCAATTTCAGTATCTATTGTACCATATAAAATGAATTGTATTGTAAACCGAAATTGTAACAGAATTTAATAATTCGCATTATTTTATTGTAAAATGAGAATCTTTTGTTTGTTATTTCAAAAGCATCGTAAACAACTTGGAATTTTCAATCATGAAATATAGTTTTCATACCTGTTATATAAATTTCGTACGCGAAACTGTGCAATTGGAATTCTGAACAATCAGTTAATGAATATTTTGTAATTTTCGCTGATTAAAGATAAGATATGAATGTACATTTTGTTGAAGAGATTATCCTTTTCGTAATACTCTACTAATCTTTGTCTATATAGTGCATCTAATTAGTAATAATTAAAATGGTGCGATGTAAATAATAGCTATTTAGGTGTATATACAATACATAATTATACACCTAACTTTATTTTTTATTTTGTTTTTATTCTGTTTTTCAGTTTAGGTATACACAAATTAGGTATACACAAGATCTCATATCTGAATTTGCATATAAATGAAAAATGTGCTCAAATTGTATGCATATTTGCTCAACTTCAATATTGTTGGAGCCAGAAATCTGAAATCAGTTATTCTGTTCGAATTACCAGTTTGATAATCCCAAAATGGAAATAAAATATGGAACAGAAATTCTTTCGATCGAAAATCTTGAATAGTGGAAGACAAAGGTGAAGTACTGCATACTGTTCTGTATGCTCTCTTAATGTCCATTCTACTGGATTCTGCATAGCATAAATGAATACACAATAACTTGAAAATCTACTTGTTGCTTACAATTTACTCTTTTATTAATTATCGTTATTTTACATCCAAAAATAAATTGAAAAATAAGATTAAGATATTAATACGAATTCTCTTGATTGCACTTTTATTTTTAGACACCTGTATTGTGAGGAAAACGAAACACTTCTTCTTTTATTATATATTCCATCAAGGTCTTCATGACCAAAATCACGAACTCCGGTAAATTCAATGATAGTTGTTTCAATTTTTCCATTTCAATGCTATTTAAAAGTTTCTATTTTCGAAGTTTACATCGCGAGCCCGCGCAGGAATCTGAATCTGCCTTTTCTCAAATAGCTATACAGATATACATAATATTATTACACGCAATCTAGAGACTGAAAATGACCTGAAATGGACTGAAGAAGCAATACAGTACACAAGGCAGGGGTAAAGGATGATTAAGGTTCAAAACTAAAGGATGGCTGTATACCTATTGTTGCGGACACGCTGGCGTTTACAAAAGATTAGATATGAATCTGTAGGTATGCAACAGTTCATTGAACTCTGTCCTTGCTTGGTTCTTGTTCCTTTGGTTCCTCCGCGGCATTTACATTTCACAGCTGTCGCACAGTTTCGTTCTTCTTGAGGAA
>NW_016907887.1:0-6380 GCF_001483705.2 Eufriesea mexicana | reverse complement strand
TAAGTGTGGAACACAAACAACATTCAAGCATCTGGCTGTATTCTAACTTTCGCTGTAGCTTCCATGGAAATATTTCTTTACACTGATCCAAATTCTGCTCTTATTTCTTCCTATTTTTTAAAATATTCTAGCTTATTAACCATGTGGCTCGTTGTACTGGAGTTCAAAATCCATTATTCTGTGCCATTGTTCTCTGCCAAGAAGCACGTATTCCTTTTTTATCTTGATCTCCTTTTCCTTCCTGAATGTTTTCAAAATAACAGTCCAAAGGATTTTTTTCAAATAATTGAACTTCTTACATGTCAAATATGAGGAGTATATGTCTTAAGTCTGGACCTTTCATCTTAATCCTAGAAATATTACTGATTTTTATTCTAATCTGCCACAATTGTAACATTTAATTCCTACGTTACCTTTGTTGTTTTTCCAACATGCATATGTAAGATGTCTAATGGAATTGTGCTTGAAACATCTCTTCTCCTGAGGTTTAAATGCTACAGATCTACTTTTTCCATTGCTTCCTTTACAATCAGTTTAGTTTTGAGATTATCTATTCCCTTTTCTTCTTTCTGCGTTAACTCCCAGATATTTGCAAACACACAATCTAGAAACATACATAAGATATTAGTTATCAGCATTGTTTTATCTATCTTACTTCCTAATGTATGTAATTTGAAAATTTACCTGTCTGACACATAACGTGGGTTACAATATCACGTTTAAATTTATAGTTACACATAAAAAATTCCGCTGTAACAAAATATCCTTGCTGTTCTTATCCTTCACATAGACATTGCTGAATGTTAGTCACTACACATTACTTGAAATAAGGTTGATAAAGGAATTCCTCCCCTCTGGGTGAAACTCTCAGATTTTGTACTTACACATTGTTTATTAACCAATCCTGTTTGTACTTTCCAATATTTCCTGGTTCATCCATTGCACGATCATACAAACCTTGACATTACGGCATGAAGACAACTGTAAATTTTCGAATATGATATCTATCTTGATCTTTTCATCTAATGACACTCCCAATTTCCTTCTCGAATATTATTTTCCGCACTCAAATACGTGGCCTACATTCTGTTGGCAGTACATAACCTGTTTGCTTTATTCTTTTGCAGACATACACAACCCACATAGATTCCTTTTTAAATTACTCACCCCAAGTATCCTTTGTTTCCATTACTCTCGCAATATTTCGCCATTTCCTCCAGGTATAGATTCATTCGCCATTTGGAGTCGAAAATATTCATCATACAATTACCGTTCAATAACAGGATGTGTCAGCAGTACATAACCAAAGCTTGTAACCGATTCAAATTCAAGCGCCTTCGATCAACGCCATCTATGATTTGGGCTCAAAAATCAAGAAAGTGATAGGAATATAGAATAGGCAAGGAGGTCTTTATGAAGAGCGGATACCGAACTCGTTAAAACTTGCACAGCGACGGATTCAAATTAGCGGCGAGGAACCAGGAAAATATCTCAAATGTTTCGCAAAGACTGATTTAAAGAATGAATAATTTACGAAGAAAGTCAAATCTGGAGCAAACTTTTGATCTTGTGGAAATATTGCAAATTTACAATTATTATCTTCGTAAAATGTAATTTGGAAACTTTTAATATGTACATTGGACAGGTGATAATTGCAATACATATGTACGTGATGATAATTAAAGGTACGGTAAAAATAAATGGATATACGAAAATATAAAATTAATAATGGTTTGCCGGAATAGTCTTTAGTAATAATAAAATTTCTGAAATCAGCCATTTTGATCACTGTGACAGTTCTAGTATTAAATTAGCTAGTGAGGTAACTAACTAATTTAAATAAAAATTAAAACACCATTTTTGATTATACTTTATTCATCAAACACTGATTGTATCAAAAATATGTTCTCACAAAAGCTATTCGGTATATGAAAAATTATTAAATAGCATAAATAATTTTTCTGTGCATGCAATAGTGGAGAAATATCAAAATTGAATTAATTTTCCAATATAGTCTCTTACTTTCTTCTTCACGATAGAATAGCATTGGTTGGGATGAATACAGTGATCTATCACGTAATATCATTTAACACAATAGAGTGACATAAATTAGATCCATGGGAGTTAGATCGATATCGAGACAATCGCTAGCTAAATCCTGCATAGCTGTATCTGCTAGCCATATCGAATGACGCCAATTAGACTTTGGCTTATGGATTTAATATACGTCATTTTAATGCACGAAATGATATTACGTGGTAAGTCATTATATTTATATTAACAAATATTACTAGATATATTATGAGTACAAAGATATAGTATCATTTTTGAAAAAATTAACTGTTTGAAAAAACTGTTGAAAAAATTAATTGTTTAATAATGCGCTTTGTACCAAACTGCTTTTGCAAGAATATTTTATTTTTCGTGATTTTACGAGATCAGTTGTTTCCAGTTCAATAGAAAACTCTGTATATAATTGACATTTTGATTCGAATTATTAATTTAAATTTCGGTTTGAAATTCCATAGAAAATTCATTGTGCGTATAAGAATAAATTAATTTAAATTTCGGTTTGAAATTCCATAGAAAATTCATTGTGCGTATAAGAATAAACAAAATAGTAACAGTGACAAGACAAGATTAGTAATATTGATTTTAGAACAACGACTTTTCGGGGAATATTCAGTGTCTTCAGATCTTTCTTAATTCAGATTGTCTAATATGCAATGGCTGGATACCAGCTTGGAACAGTTTGGAACAGTGTAACGTGTTTCATTTAATGCAGTAACTATGTCTACTATTTCAAAATGACCATTGGTGTACACGTGGTCCCAATAGGCATACTGTCCCTAACGGCGACAGGTCAAATGTCCATGTGATCATTTGGCGCTAATCGTGTTTGCAATTTTACTCGTTTGCCGAAAGAGAAAGATTGAATTTTATCCATATTAAAGTTAAGTCTGCATTCGAGTGTTGTCAATGTTATGTAAAAGAAATACAAGCACAATCTAATGTGTGTTTTTGTGCATATTATAAATAATATATATCAAACTAATCTTGCCAAATGACGTTCTATCAGTGTCAAATCACTTTCCAGTCATTGTGATATAAAAAAAATAAATAGAGTTTGATTCATACAATGATATTTCCTTGAACAAAGTTATATTTAAGAAGAAAAATATTATTGGATAATATACTCATATCATCGGATTATTTTCCAGTTGTCATGTAATAAATAGATAAGACAAGGTAGAATTTTTCTACGTGACACTGATACTTTTAATAAATATAATTTCTTCAGAAAAGAAGATAATGTTGTTGAATTGAAATGTATTATCGATTCTTATACTTTATAGTTGCAATGAAATGGAAAGACAGAGAGTACCATTTTACATGTAATGCCACTATTATGACAAGTGAAAATAACATTAAATTATGGTTACGAAGATAAAAAGGAAAAGAAAGGTTGCATTGCAAAGTTATAGTTTATACGTTAATACACATATATGTAGGATTGGAATGAATATGGCCTTGAAGTGGTGTCGGGAGAGTTTGAACATACAAGGAGAGTCCAAGTCCTTCGGGTCACCGATTTAGATGAAACTTTTCAGATTTGTAGATTTCATCACGTAGTTCAAGAATATATATATCATTATATCCGCAACTATTTAATAATTTTTAAGATATTTACGATTAAAGTTTCATTACATGTTCAATTACAGATTTATTTCCACTAATATCAAATTGGAATTGTGGCCTAACAGTGACAGTGGAGAATTGCTTTGATGGAGGACTGGGGTTCGATTCCCGTCCGTACCTTCAACAGTATTTGCACAATCCATTTTTTATTTTGTATTAATTTTTTTTCTATGAAAACATTGTAAATAAACTATTATAAATAAAATTTTATAATAAAAAAATTTATTCTTCACGCTTTCTTATGCTAGTGTATATTTATTACAAAATAATAAGAATATTATGCAAAAAAGAAACAGATTTCTATAGCAATCTTATTTACTATTAACTAAATATTAAATTGAACATTGTATAAGAATGTTGCCTATAATTCCAACTTTGCTCCGTAGCTATAAATGTTCATGAATTAATTACAGAAACTTGGAAATTTATTAATTTTCTACTGCCGAATAAATACAAATTTTACCGCCTGCGATCAGCGCCATCTATGATTTGGACTCAAAAATCAAGAAAGTGATAGGAACATAGAACAGGCAAGGAGGTCGTCGTAGTGCTGGTCACGTGGTATGCAAGGACGGAGAGGGGATAGAAAAGGATAGAATGGCTCCGGCAGTGAAGAATTATTAATTACTCATTTTCCGTAAACAATTTGTGAACCTTTATAATTTCATTGCGAAGCTGGAACTTCAGGCTGCATTCCTATATAACTTTCGTAAAGAATTTAACTCTAAATTGTTAGCTATTAATTTTTGTTTGATGGCGTCTATGATTTCGTAACGGCGACCATCATGATCTTCCGCGAAAATATTTAATACTAAACGAAACTAGAATCAAAATGTGATCAAAAGTTATATGAGAAGATTCGTAAGAACATTGCCTTTATAATGAGTACATAAAGGTTCATAAATTAATTGCGTAAACGATAGTAATTAATGAAAAATCAATGGCGTCTTCGACAATCTTCGACGACAATTCAAACACTGCGCAGAACAATTATTAGTAATTAATTAATTAGGGACAAATTTATATCGAAAAATATATTGGAAAGTTCTTGAAGGATCTGACTTTACGATGCAATTAGAAAAGTCCATAAATTAATCACAGATATTGCGTAATTAGCGAATTTTCCACTGCCGATATGATTTATTAAAATATATTCGGAGCACATAACCAGAGTTAGTAAACTAACAACAGCGCCATCTATATAATAGATGGCGCTCATTGAAGGCGCGTGAATTTGAATCGATTATTATCCCAATAAATTAATTCGACAGTGGAAAATTAACAAATCCTGAATTTCAGTAATTAATTCATGAATTTTTATAGTTGCATCACATCCTTTGCGCAATAATTATTACAAATGAATTAATTAAAAAGGAATTAATTTATCCAGAATTACCAAAAGCATCAAATGCATAAAAGAAATATGTATAATTTTCTTCCTATCTCAATAAAATCAATAGTAACTTTTGATACAACTATAAATTTGCAATATTTTATGCGTGAGACCACATTGGTAATTCCAATACTAAAATGAATTAAACTCATGGTAGAAAGATTATGCTGCATCATTTATTTAACTATACTGTACAAAACAAAACTTAATCTGTAATATTCATTATGTAATTCCTGCAGAAATTACTTTCCTTGAAACGAATCTGCAAACAAAATTGCTTTATTATTCTCAGATGTTAAAGAATATTAGTTTCTCAAAAAACCTATAATCAACAAGCGAGATCTTTCTTCTACTCACTTTTTATATGCAGTTATATTCATTGCTCTTGCAGAACTCTTATTCTATAGATAAGTTGCAAAATACACAGCTTCCATCCACAATTTCTTATCCATTTCAGTCGTACAGGAGTACTTGTGTTTTACTCAGTAATATTCGATTATCCTTTCCATTCAGTTGAGGTGTGTACAGTGTCGTAAAATCTACTATAGTTACTATCTACCTCAACCAATTCTTGAATTCTCGACTGGTAAACCCTCCTGGTTCCGTTATTCCATTTAAATCTGTATGTTATTCCAGTTTGCTTCTGCTGCTGCAACACAATTAAACTATCTCTGTAATGCTTCAGTATTTGATTTTATAACATAAATCCTTACAAAATTAATAAAATCTAATGCTATCATCACATACCTATTTCTATTCCATGTCTCTGGCTCTATAAGCTCAGATAAATCAGAATGTTTTGTCTCCAAGTGGCTTTTCAACCTTGTTCATATCTCTCCAAATGGAATTTTCAATTGCTTTGCTTCACAAAAATATTCTGCAATCTCCAAATCCTGTCTTAAGTACTCTTTTCGTTAATTTCATTTCTAATACTTTCTTGAACAACTCTTTCATATGCCCTATACATAGATTCCCAAATTTTCTATGCCTCTCTACCAGCTTCTTGTTCCTCTCTACTAATATAAAGTCCATTATTACACATGTGACATACAAATATTTCTTCTTCGTTTTTAAAAACTATTACTTGATATTGCTTGAACATTACTGCACTACCATCTCCAGTCATCATATTTACTGACAATAAATTCTGTACTAAGTGTGGAAAACAAACAACATTCAAGCATCTGGCTGTATTCTAACTTTCGCTGTAACTTCCATGGAAATATTTCTTTACACTGATCCAAATTCTACTCTTATTTCTTCCTATTTTTTAAAATATTCTAGTTTA
>NW_016907886.1:854037-864419 GCF_001483705.2 Eufriesea mexicana | reverse complement strand
AGCTTGGTATCATTTCCGAAAGATTGCTCTTTCGAAAACAATACCAATTACTAGGTCTCACCACGTGGAGGTGGCTACGCATCGAGACCCGACATGCGCCCTAGTGACGCAACCTACTGGTGCTATATGTATCAAAGGAACCCTAATCTAACTTGAAGCGAATTAAATTAAAGTGACTCTACTGACACTTTATTTTATCTCGTGTCTTACATAGGGAATTCGCGGTTATTCGAAAGACCGACTAGCCTACGAGACGTACTCCCGTGTACAAGACACCTTCGTGCCTCGGCACCCTCCCGATCTGAATCTAGCCCACCCAGCCACCGCAGACCCTGCCATGACTTACGCGAAAATGAGAGCGATCGACGAACCAACGAAACACCCAAAATCAAGCCGAGGGTCCCTAGCGAGGCCCTATAGCCGGTCACGCAGGCCCCTGCCACATGGGGGAGAAATTAATCATCCTATGGGGTCTGACCGTAGGCCCATATGCAATGTCCGGCTACAGGACCCATACCCCGGTCGTGCACGCGCTGGTGGCCAGGACGACTAAGGTCGACAGACCCTCGAATTGACCCAGGTGAGTGCCAGCCCGCCGACCACCCTAGAGCCGATGCGTGACAAGGGTGGCAGTGGCGGGGGTGAGTGTCGGAACGAGTCGTTTGGATGACTTACGAAATATGGAGTTATCAAGTACACGAGAGTAAGTCGCGTAGGCTAGTCGGTACTTAAGAACAGTTGCGATTATCGCGAGAACAATTATGTTCTATTTGCTAAACGAGAGGGATAAGAAAAGAAAGATGGCGAATTTATATATTTCGCTCCAAGTTAGATAGTTTACCTTTGTACAGGTAGCGCGCACATGAACCGATTCCATTAATCACTATTTTCCCGCTATTATAGCCAATAAATTAATAATTTTCTCATTTTTATTATACATTTACATTGTGGACAATTTGTTATTAACAATATATGTTATAATTTCTATGCTTATTGTAAATTAGCTGTTCATTTTAGCATAAGAATCTTAGAAATTCAAGTAATAGTCTTTATTTTATTAATTTTTTCACGTTTCTTACAAGTTTACATCACGAACAGTTTGCTATTAACAATATTAATTTCTTATTAATAACAAATGTAATAATTTATAAACTTTGCACGAATTACGTGTATATTTTAACGTAGATACGCTATCAGTTCATGTAATAGTCATAAATTTAGTAATATTTTCTCGTTTATTATAAATCTACGTTGTCAACAATTTCTTATTAACGGCAGTTATTTGTCATTATTGATAAATTTAATAATTTACCCTTTCGCTTAAAAAAACATTTTTGCCAAGAAAAATCTATTCGCATCCTTGCCTAATTTATTTCCGCAATAGAAGAAACGTCCCGAATTCTTTGGATTTCTCATTTCGGTTCGTTTGATCAGGATCATACATACAAAAATTCGGTTATGACAGGCATAAAAGATCCATTCGATCTTCGTTATTACCGGGCGAAATAACGAAGAATGAAATATGAACGTAGCTTAATCTGAATTTCGCGTAGGAGAGATAAGTGCGAATCGATTTGTCAGCTTGCAGTGGATGCGATTCGTCTGATAAAAAGGTCGACGGAATTCGAGGCGATAATGAGCGAGATAAGAGAAAAGGATAAAAATCAATCACAGGTCACCGATTCGAGATTACAAATACGCAATTGGTAGCAGCTCGGACGGACGCAGGGTGGGCCGAAAAAACCGGTTTTAGCTAATGATGGACTACCTACTTTACAGCCGAGCCTGGCAGATTATAATGCACTTTTCTGGTTTCAATAACCTCGCCGCAGACTTTTCAACGAAGTGCGTCCTTTCGGTGAACGTCGGGACGCTAAAAGGGGGCAACAACAATCGGCGATCGGTCGAGGTAGCAGATCCGTTGCGAAAAAATGCCACGGTTTTTCGCTTCGGCATCTTCCATCGTTTATTGGCCCTGTGGCCGTGGATCCTTAGCACGAAGCCGGCAAAAAAATTAATCGACCAGTAATTTTCAGACTTTGCACACGTATTCGACAATACTTTCATTATCGTTCTTATCGGGTTTATGAGAATCTGTATTGCACACACCCTCCTATTGGCTAATTAAAGCCGATGGTGAGTACGTCCGGTGAAGCTAATTTGGAAAATAATTCTATGTAATTTCTGCACTTTGTGCGATGAGAAAAGTGGAATTATAGTGAATAAGAAAGAGTACTGTATAGATATAATTTATTTATATCCTTTTAAATGGCATTATTTTGATACTTTTAATTGGAAAATATAAAGATTCTGAATTTTTATGCGGACAATGCATGTATGAGTGATTTATTATTATTCGCGTCAGATTATGGCAATCTGTATTGAACACGTCCTTGTATTCGACTATTAAGATTGAAAAATGGTGGATACGCTTGAATTTTCAGTGAATTTAATTTGTATTGAATTTTTCTTCGTATTACGAATAAAGTGGAATTATGACAGCTAGGGAAAATTATTATACAAATATTATTATCGATATGTTCCTTTAAGATCGTGAATTTTTGATTTGTATTTGTAATTCGAGGATTTAAATACGTATCCAAAGAGTTGGATAAGAAAATTAAATGACCAGTGATTTTGGAATTTACACGCGTATTCCATATAAAGTTTATTATCGTTCTTATCGGGATTATGACAATCTGTATTGCGCACTTCCTTATGTTGGCAAATTAAGTCTGAATATTGGTGGATATATGAAATTCTTATTGTATTTAATTCGGAAAATAATTCTATAGGACTTCTGTTCTCTATGCAGCGAGAAAAAGCGTAATGCAGTGGAATTATGATAGACATAGGAAATTATTACATAGATATAATCCTTTTATATCCTTTCCATTAATAAGGGATACCTTTCCTTCAATATTTATAATTTAAAAGTATAGTGATTTTGAGATTTTATACAGATATTTTATACACGCTTTATTATCGTTGGGGCTCGATATTTCGTCGAATTTTATTTTTCTTTTATTTATTAATACTAGTAATTCGAAAATACAGTAATTTTGAGTCTTTGCACACGTACATGTCGATATCATTATCATTAAAACTACGATAATCTCTATTGCACACCCCTGTACATTGGCAAATCAAAAATGAAAAATGGTGGACAAATCGAATTTCTATTGCATCTTATTTATTAATAATTTCAAACAATTATTCCTCTTTATACAACAAAAAGATGGTATTAATTAATATATATAATTATATTATATATACAATTTTACATACGTCTAATTAGAATAAAATAAAATTATATTTGTATATAATAATAACATAAATCAAGCTGTATCAGGTAACCAAGTAGCCTGATATTTATATTTATAATTATATTAATTTTCTAGCCTCGTTGGCTGTGAAAAAATAGCTTGCTTTTAATTTATCTGTATAATTTATACTGTACTTATATATCTTTCATGCTTCCACATTTACGCTCATTCCGCAAGCACTAAAAATACGCCACCTATAAACCTACATGCAAAAATGCAAATCAACAAACAGATATTATCCATACGTTTCCCTCGAAGATCCACGAATTTATTATTTCTCGAATACTCGAGAAATATTTCAAAAATATTCACGCGTCTGCCCGAAAACTTACAACTCCGTTATACCTTGCAACTGCGCGCAGAAAACTGCATAAATTTCCCGAATGTCGGGACGAATTTTAAGATCGTTCTACTAATTGGAAAACTACTTGGATTTACGACGGTTCCGACCGTTTCTGATTATACCACGAGGCCAAATTTGATTTTATTCCCCGGCCGCGGTATCGAACGTTCGAGAGGCCCCGATTAGAGGTATATTTTGTGTCTCGATTAACATTGATGTCGGAGTTACAGACGATACTCGTAATAAATTTCGCGACATTATGTTTGGCCTGATCGTAAAACGTGGAATGTAAACGAGGGCGGATGGCGGTTTAGATGTGAGGAACCAAATCTGGCCAACATTGTGATATTATTCGCCGGCTGATCGTAAAGAATGGAATGTAAAGAAAGAACTTGTCCTCAAGTGACCTGAGAACTTCGCCAACAGACGGTTCCGAAGGATGCGCTCAATATCTATGCCTTTTGCGAATCTCTCGCAGAAGCTTGAAATTAATGGTTCCGCGAGAGAGGTAATTTTATACCTTCCGAGTTTGCAAAAAATTGTTTCCAGGAATAATCCACGGTTCTCAATTATTCGAGAAAGCGAGTATTCGATATTGCGTAGACATTTATTTCAGAGAAAGTCCGAATAATTCCGTCAGTCGAATTATTCCTTTATTTCCGTAATATTCTTTTATTTAATTCTTATGTTAAATATTTCGAGTTATATCCTCCGATTTTACGATATTTTTCCTGTCATATATATCCCGCTGTCAATTTCGGTGTTCAATTTTTCAGGTTAGATTTTCCGGATCGTGTATTATTTCGGAGAAATTGGAATGTCCACGTTGTTATATATTCGGATTTTATTTCCCAATTTGCGAAGACAAACGGTATTCAAGCGCACTCTACGTAGGTACCGTTTGAACAGAGGGTATAAACCAGTCGATACGAGTTCTATAAATATTTGCCACTTGTACCGCAGACGAGCTGTAGGTTAGAATTCACGCCTTATGGGATCGCGTCGCGTGTTCTGAAATACCGATCGTGCGAAGAATCACGGATTTTATTATGCCCTCTACGATTTACTGCGGTGGATTTGGGAATTATATACAACGTGTGCCTCGTAATCGATAAAGTAAATCTCGAGCTCTTCTTTATCGAATCATTAAGGAAACGTGTAACACGTGTTACATGAAATATTTTATCATAGACGAGATATTAATTTAGACTTCTTAATCTTTACTACCTTACCGATCTAGAAACGTAAGATTAATTGCAGTGTCCTGTGTTTATGATCGCGACTGGTTAAGCAACTATATTTCGAATATCTAAGGCAAAGAGAAAATGTGTGTATGTGTGTGCATGTTTGTGTCATGTATGATGAAAATTCACGGTGAAGACTGAATTTGGTCGCAGTAATAGAGTGGATATAATTCAAATATATTTGGAAAATAATATTGACTGTAAAATTTTTGTACGATTTAGGTTGGGTTATATTAGTATTCTAGTCGCCATGAGAGAGCATGCAAGATAAAGTTCAGTCATTTTTACTCACCCGTTATACACGCTAGACGAGCGGTGATTCCTTCCAGACCCTGCATCATCGACACGTATGCAGGCTGAGTTCAATCTAAAAATACCAACAGTTTTTGTTAATATCTCTAAAACTAAGGTCAAGAGGTAATTATTGTTGAAATAAAAGTTGTTCAGAATGTCGGTTTCTATAACTTACCATAAAAAATAGCAGAGGGCCATTATTGTCTCAATCTGGCCAGATCTATACTTCTTATTAGTCCCAAAATACAGAGTTTTTTGGAAAACCTGGAAAAAGTAAACTATTAAGTGCAAAGTCACTGAAGATAACTTTTACCATTACTTTCTTCGTAAATTTAGAATTTCTAAATTTTACCGAAATTATTTTGTTATTTCGTTGGCACCATTGAACGATTTAATTCTTTATTTCCTTTTTCTCCGAATTTTTTTTTTCTATTCCATTCGTTTCGTTTTCCACTTCATATTTCGCTTTCTCTTGAAAATTTTGCTCATGGATCATGCATGGACGCCGTGGGATGCATGCACCTGAACTTCAGTCATTACGAGATAGACATCTAAGCTAGGTTCATTGTGTGTGCTTTCCGTGCAGAGATACGTTATCTAATTTGCAGCGAGGTATAAAAATCTATTTTGTCCTTTTATCCCTCTCGCTTATTAAATGTAACACAATTGTTCTCGCGATTATCGGTTCGCGATCGCCCGAAAGGAACAACCAGCCTATGCGACGGGCTTCCGTGCGCATGATAACCTCAGGTATTCTTAGGTCGCTTCCCGACTTGATCACAAACCCATTACGGTCATTGTTTACCAGCGACATGCTTCGAGTTCGCTGAGACTTCGTCACTGAGGGTCTTCTTCGTGTCAATATAAGTTTCTGGTCCTATACTTACTCCGCACAACGAGAAAAGGCAGGAAATGTAAACAAATGACCACGTGATCAGCGTTATGGTTGCAGCCGAGCGGCCGCCAAACGTCGATGCCCAGGGACGAACTTTTAAAGGACCCTCATTGAGGGCCCTCGCGTGCAAGTCCAGTTTCTTTTTTTCTTTAATATACAAGGATTAAAAAATTGTGTTTCATCCCTGTTCTCTTTATACGTCATCTATCTGTAGTTGGCTAAAAATAATTCCTGCCAGTACTCGCTGATCGAGGTATAGTCGTCTTGAGTATTATAGGCAAGAGTGTGTCTTTTCAGTACATGTCCTTTGTTTTCTTTGTTATCCTCTTCGCGTTTCAAGTTAGCGAACGTGACGTCTGGCCAATTAAGAAACTTCGCGTGTACTTTTCTTTCTGTGTGCAGGAGATTAGCCTAATCTACTGATCAGTTGCCAATCATAGTTGAATGACACCTTCTGAACTTCCTACAGTATTTACGTGTACACGAACCGGATGTGTGCCTTGTATTACAGACGCATGCAACGTACCTGTTGTCAGATCTCATGACATGGCTCCTTAACATTTGATCAGACCTCGTGAAATGGTTGTCCAGCCTACGAAACAAAGAATCATGCATTAATTATAGCTTCAGACTTTGAAAAATATGCTTTTTGTATGTTTTGAAAATTTTTAGTTAATTTGCGTGTCTTACAACTCGTTAGTTTTAGACAGTTTAAGATATGAAATGCATCTTCACATGCATTTTGGATCTTTCTCCTAATGGTATTTTTATATTTGGAAAATTGGAAATAGACAGGTGTTATAGAAGTATGACATTTATGGATTTACTATTCTACAGAATATTTGGATTTATATTTCATTTATAATTTCAGAAAAAGATTTAGTTGCAATTTCAATCACTACTAATGCTACAAGCTTGTTCCGTGCTGAATCGGTAACGTCGGAAATGATATTAAATGGCAAGAAGACTCTAGAGCCCTGAGTCGTGGGGGAAAAAAATACACGATGGTGATAAGTCTATTCTATGCCTCGTCTGCGTTCCTGATATTTTTCCCTAAATTTTATTTCCTTAGCCGATAACGTAGTTCCCATTAAGGATTCATAATTTACTTAATTAATGTTTTAACATGTTTCTTTCTTCTTTCATCAATTTTTGCTTTTGATTTATAAAATTAATTATTTAAATTATAAAAACTGACTGAAATAAAGGAAGAAAATATTCAGAATGATAATTAAATTTTATCTACTGAGAAATAATTATATTTTATACAATTTTAATAAATTTAGCTTAGCTTAAATTTGTTTTAAAAATTATTACGAGAACAATGATGAAAAATGTCTCGTGTAATAAATTTTCTCTTTTCTTTTATTATATTCCACTATTTATATGGATCCGCAAAAAAATATTATTGAATCTTTAGGTAAATGATGTCACTAAAAAATGTTATATTTTAATACAAGTATTTAAGATTAAGACTTTTATCAAGAACCTTATTGGTATTAGTAATGAAAGTAGTTGACTTTTATGAGACTTTTACTATAGTTAGATATTTATGTACGTAGTGCTTCATGAAAGTCTTCGAAAATTTATTAGACGTAGACACAATAGTACGTTGCATAGTACGTTCGTTTCTTACTTCCTATGAGTTTGGCTATAACTTTCCAATAATAATTTTGAGAAAAATACAAAATCTGTATCATATACCTGGACAAGTGTGAACGTTTCAATACCAACTACTACTAACATCGTAATCCTATTCCATGCTGAATCGGTAACATCGGAATCGATATTAAACATCACAGTCGAGGATCTCGTCTGTGCTAATATAATATCTAGAACTGGCAAGAGGAAGTTCCTATTCTCCACCGTTGATGGAATAAATATTAATACACCAAGTGACATAAATTTACTTATTCGCCACTGTAAAATGTATATTTCAGAAAAATTAAATTATGCGACACTGATATTTTTACTTTTAATTTTTCCTCCGAAAATCCTCTAAAGTATTAACAAACCTATCTCTTATTATAGATACATCAGTTTCAAAATTTATTCGGTTCATTCAATTCCCTAATAACGAACGAAAACTATTTATCACTGTCTTCGTTACCGATCAATGAGAGAAGGCCTTACTCGCTGCAGGTGAAGACAAACGCAACAGAATTGCAACGACAACAGTCCGAGGAACCGTCTATTCGAGAAATTCCGTAGTCTCGTCGATGACATAGAATTTGCACTTACCGACACCGCTGGCATTCGAAGAGTAGTTTCAAGTAGTCGTCAACAGGCTCGCATCGAGCAAATACGAAACGCAATGGTCGGTCCACGGCGGTTACACTCGAGCGTCTTTCCGAGGGTGAATCCTACCCCTGTTTTCCTTTCGAGACGCAACCCCGAGGAGGGTAGGAGAGCTCGAAGGACCGACTATGCCGGCGACGAAGATGCGGGGCAGTCTGGTGTGAAAACGAGTTCATTGGTTATATATTTCCCGGGGCGTCGGGGCGTTAAAGTGTTGAAATTTCATTAAGGGTCTAATGAAGCACACCGCGTAAGGTCTCTCCGTCTCTCTCACTCGGACACTCAGCCAGTCTCCGCCGTGCTGGATGTTTGTTCGAGGGTGGATGGCCCTTAGAGATGCGTAAGCGAATTTACATGCTTCAGGGTGGTTCTTCTGTACGCCGTCACTTGGAAGATCGGAGCCGGTGCTCCGGGGTTTTCAGCCAGAACGTCCTTTTCGCCCGGCGGAGAAGAGAAGGAGACCCTATTCATCCGTTTCATTAACTTTCCGTCATTAACATATTCTCAAAATAACGATCTAAGATGTACTGCCGCTCTAATTACACTTCCAGAAGTTTTTGTATTGAGCTTCACGCGCCGTTGCCCATCTAAAGGCCTGTGTCGCGAGGCAGCGCCGAATGGAACGACGCCGGGTACCGTATTCCGGCCGGTCTGCGCGGAACTGCTCGACTTAGATGGCGCTCTAAGCGCGGCCCCTCTAAACCCGCCGCGCGCTCAAACGCCTGACCTCGCCGGCGGCCGCAGGGTGGGAGGTCTGTCCGGGGAAAAATGGAAACTTAATTTCGCCGCGTTAACGCGCCGCAACGAACGACGGGAACAGGGAACTTAAGAACACCGGCACGGTGGGCCGCGCCGTTGAATGGAAGAATACGGATTTCAACGCTAATGAACATTAATTGCTGCGAGACGTGAATAAGATTGTAACGTAGCGATCGTAGTAAATAAACTGCATTCCCTTTTCGAGGCCTGTTCCAAACGGCGGAACAGTTGTGTCGAGTGTTTCCTTGATTCCGTCGCGACCTCTATTCTAATAATTCGTTCAGTTCCAACTCCTCGCGCGCCGTTCCACGCCGACGTTCTCGTCGAGTGCCGTTGCATTTAAATCGCCAACGTTAGCACAATCCTTCGAATTAGTTTACGCGTTAAAGTAGAATAATGCGATACGAGATGCTGGCGGGGATGTTAGTTCTCTCTTGCTTTTTTTTTTTTTTTTTTTTTTTTAATGGCGAAGGGAAACGCTTAATTAAAACGGCCTGCGTTCTTGGGGTACCTTTTGCAGGAGCTATTTATTGCCAACGTCGAATGGTCTCTCTCGTTACCGGCGTCGATGTAAGGAACGTGTAACGTTGAGACGATCTTTGGAATCGAAATTTTACCAACACCGAGACAGCTACCTTGCTCGGCTTTTGGCACGGAGCTTTATTACGTCTGCGATATATATGGTTTTTCTTTCGGTCACCTTTAGAAATATTACCATGATTGTGTTGGGGTCTGGTGAGCTTCCAATACTAATTAGATTGTAATGTCTCACTTACCTTTCTACATTGTACAGTATGCGCGGTTCTTGAGGATTTTTTAATAAGCAATTCGTAATTAAGTAAACTTCGCGTTTGTGCTTAACGATATTTAACACTCGATTGTCTTTTCCTTAAATTTTAGTCGGAATTTATTCTAGGGACATTGTTCCAAAATGAGACGTTGTAATAGACCTATGTATGACTCAAAAACGATAAAAATTTTTATACACTCTATTCTCTGCAATGAATCAAACGATACACCAATGTACTATCATTCTTGACATATGATACTAATTGATAAAATATTTTATCACTAATATTGTTTGAAAAACTAAGTCACAATTGGCGAATTTTAATGTATTCTATACATCTTGGGATTAAAATTAAAAATTGGATTTATGCAATATGCTCGAAGACAAATTATTGTTTAACCAAAGATGTATAAGATGTCACGAATATTTATAG
>NW_016907886.1:835398-853336 GCF_001483705.2 Eufriesea mexicana | reverse complement strand
CTATCAAACGGTGTTATTTTAATATTTAACTATGATGTTATTTTAGCATTGGAGAATAAGAATTATTTTCGTTAACAGAGATTATTTCTTCTTTCTTTTACTAAATCTTGGATGTCGAATATCGACGAATTGATTTCAAGTTGATGGAATAAGCTGTTCTAAAAGTGACCTGGAGTGGAAACATATTTTTTATTTCTGTATAAATAATTCCGTAGCCTATTTTATAGTGAAAATTTGTATCGATTATTATTGCAGCTATCATATAAGCGGAGCAACCCATTCAACGCTGCATTCCCAATGTTTTCTTTTTCAAATAAATACTTTTCCCGATTTTCTTTGTCACGTACTAATCGATCGTATTGATTGACCTATAATTCGTTATTAGCAACTTATGCAAAAGTATCGATCGAATTTATAATTTTTCAGGAAGTTTGGTCGCTCTTGAGAGTATCGGCAATTTTGCATTTCAACGATAATCGATTTAAAACTATTTGATCAATGTTAATGGAATACCGACACCGAGACTCTGTCATCTGTTTATTTCCATCTTCCATTTATTTCCCGAGTTTCTACAGCTGTTAATTTCGTGCAGCTGAACACCGAACGTTATCGTTACTCCCTCTCGAAATCAAGTGTCAGTTCGTGAAAAGTATCCCATTACTCAAAGCCTGCCTTCATTATCTTTCATATCTAAACAGATCGAATAAAGATTCGACGGGGTAAATTCCTTTTTCCGTTCCACTTAACTTAAATTTGACACCCGAAGGAGTTAACCGAATAAACGAAAACGACTCTGCCTTATCGACCGTGATTCAAGCATCGTCGCGACAAAATGGCGTCAATGGATCGCGGACCCCTTTAACGCCTAGCCTCCTACGACCGGTCAAATGATCCGGGAAGAGAAAAATAAAACAAGAATCTCAAGAAAAAAGAAAATGGAATAAGAGGCGATATTAAAAATTTAATTACACGTATCCATCGACACTAAATATAAGGTTATTTAGCAACATAACCTATATGCTTAAGAGAACGAGGTTCGCTTCTAATCAGATTTGTTGTATATTCTGCATCTAAAGTCACAAATTAACGTTAATTTATTGAAACGAATAAATAAATTTGGACAAGTGACCACAGATAAATTCGATAGATTCGAACGTGGAGGTTTCAACGAGGAAATAAAAAACAGTTTAGGTAGGCTTTATATCGAAGTTTGGAATATTCGAGGGAACAAACGGTGCAGGGTAAAGAGATTCATACCGCATGGTGTATTTTTTTATTAAGTTTATTTTATATATCGACAACAACACGTCATACATTAGAAAACAGAAGGTTTCTTGAAGCAAACTCGAATGAAAAGTTTTGTGGAACAATCCGAGAGACACTATGTGAGTGTGCCGCGCCATCATCTATGGAGTCGTATATATATAATATTGCGTGTCCCTGTGTGTCAAGTATATGTCCATGTGGATGCACTTTGTGGGTGTACGTGTCCGCAATTACGTGTGTCGTGTGTATACGTGTATGTCGATGTGGTTGTATGTGGGGTTGCATGTGTCAACTTCCGAGTGTCATGAATGCGTGTGCCTCTGTGTACTACGATACTCTTGTGTCTCCTCTCTCGTCTTCTTTCTTTCGCTCGTTCGCTCTCTTCTTCCTTGCCAACTTTCTCTCCTTCCTTTTAGTCTCTCGCACTCTGGCCCTCTCGCACGCTCTCTCGCTCTCTTTCTCTCTCTCTCTCTATCTCTGTCAACCTGTCTCGCTTCCTTCCTCTCACGATTCCTCACGCGTTACTCACACTCCATCCGCAATCGTCCTTTCGCCACGTCTCTCCTCTGTGGATGGTAAAACGCTCTAACCCCTTCAGGAGAAATTCAGTTATCGCTCTGGATGAATTTCCAAGAACACGGCAGTTCTTCCCAAACGAAGAGAGTAATTTTACTCGGAGATTTCGAAAAATATCCATGGAAGAACTCAAACGGGACGCGTGACATGACCGCGAGAAGATGGCGCGATGTCAAACGGGAGCCGCGACATTTCGACCACGTCTCTCGTTCGAACCGACACCCTTTTCCCGCTCGATTTCTCCTCTATCTGCCGTACTCCCTGTCTATTCTCTCCCTCCTCTCGTTCTTACAAGCCTTTCTCTCTCTCGATCTTCTCGCTCTGTCTCGCTACATTTCCCTCGACTTCGCTCTTTCTAACCCCACCGTCTCTCTCGCTTGTCGTGAATCGCCCCCGGAAACGCCTCACGCGACGCCGTGAGGCGGGAAAAACAGAACGATAAAGGAAAAGACGTATATAGGTGTGTATCACGTTCGAATGCAAATCGCGATTTAACGTCCACGCAAACGGACGGCGCTCGGCGTAATTTTTTTTCCTTCTTTTTCGCTCTTTTTTTTTCGCTATTTTTCTTTTTTTTTGTTCTTCGCGATGGAAATAATGAGAAATATAAAAAATATAAGGCGATAAGGGAATTTTTTCGAAACAGTCTTGCGCACCGGCCGACATAGTCATCCGCGAGTAAACGAAAAGAGACCCGGTATGCACGAGGCGCCCTCCACAATTTCGCACGATTTCCGTTCTGCCATATTTCCGGTGCCTCTATCTATCTATCTATATATATAATATATTCATATATTTATATATATATATATATATTATTTCGTTTCTGTTTTGGTATTTTTTTTTTTTTATTTTCTTATTTTCTTAAACGTCAAAAAGCGGCAGTGCATCGTCGAATTCACTCCCGGGCTTAGAGAAGGGAGGGCGATCGTTCTCCATCTTCCTTCTCTCCTCTCTCTCACTCTCCTTCTCACCTTCGTTTCGCGACGAGACAGCCTAAGTATACTCTCATTCTCTCTCTCTCTCCCCGGCTCTTTCTCTCTGAATTTTTCTCCCTGAAGTTCCCTCTCTTCGTTCGTCCTCTTCATCCCTCGCTTCCAACCTCTCTCGCTCATTCTCTCTTACTCGATAAACGATCTACACTCCCGTTCACTCTTCTTCCCGTTCTCTCTCTCCCATTCTCTCACCGTTTGTTTGTTTCTCTTTTTAAGAATTCTTTTACTCTCGTTTTGCGGTATCGTGACACATCGTAGGAACGTACGGGGTCTTTCCGATCGGCGATCGAAAGACGCGACGGTACACGCAGAGGAAGACGCGAAATTTTGACATCCGGTTGCCGAAAGAGGTGCGTTCGTGTGTCCCGTAAACTCCACCGTCCCGTCCCACCCCCCACCCCAAGCCCACGAGAAAATTTTCGCTCTCGCGCCGACCCCCAACCCCCCACCCACGACCCCGAAAACGTCCCCACCCCGTTTTTTTCGGTTTATCTTCGTCGTCATTATTCTTTCTTTTTTTTTTTTTTCTCTATACAGCGCCAAAGATATACATACATACATACATACATACATACATATATATATGAGGAGAAACCCAGCCGCGTGCCGCGTGTCCAGCGATGCAACCGTCCGCGCCTCCTCTTGCAATAATTTATGTACAATTTTACAACCTACGACGCCGCCGACGATATAATTTTTTTTATTTTCTTATAGTTCGCCTTTAAATACACGAATAGGACCTAGACATCGTTAATTTTTTTTTTATTTCATCATCATCATTATTCATCATCTTTACACTATACTAACGAAATCTAAACGTTCAATTTTCACTTTTCACCACACTAGGAATAATAAATTTTGCCGTATCGTTAGTATACCTTTATAGAAATATGCTTACAAAAATAGAATTTCGCGAGGCGCCGAAAGTGCGTCGCTGCCGGGCGCGGGCGAGTTCATTAGGAATTTTTTCGCTCTTTGTTTCTTGCCGTTTATTTCTCTTTCTCTTTTTTTCTCTCTTTTTCATCCCTCCACGTCTTTCCCCCTGTCTTCGTCGTTCCTCGCGTTCCCTTCCCGGATTTTCCATCGCGTTCCAACCCTCGAACCCCGTCTCCTGTCCCTTATGCGGCGTGTCCGAACGATTCCGAAAGAAATTGGCAGCCCCGTGACACGGCGCGACGACCCAACCCCTGCCCACCCCCCGTTCATCCGCCCCTGCTTCTCGCCACGTGTCGCCGAAACAACCTTACCGCCGCAATCCTTCCATTCTTCCTTCCTCGTCCTCGTCCTCGTCCTCGTCGTCGTGTCACCGTCGCGTCATCGTGTCATCGTCATCGTCGTTACCGTAACCAAGCCCAGTGTGACGTCTCCCGATTGGCGGGAAAACGTGAAACGGTCATACGCGAGCTCTGAGATCGTGTACCGTCGCGGTGATCGCTCCTCGGTCCGATTCACCCCCGTGCAATTAATTTAGCGTGTGAATATTCTCCCTCGTTAATTTTCTATGCGTACACATTCGCTCGTCATTCGATCGCGCCGCGACATTCTCTCGTGATTTTCACCGTGACAAAATTTTCGCTCTGCCCACGAAATTCTCCTCCCGATCGCTCTCAAATTCCCTCGCTCTCTCTCACTCTCTCACGCTTTCTCTCTCCGAAGCATCCTTCACTGATCAGTCAATCGCACCAAACTCGACCACGCTCTGTCACGCTTCGACTCTCGCGCAGGTTCGCTCGCTTGTCCCATTCGCACTGGTTCGCAGTCACGCACTGGTGTTCGGTTCGTTCAGCAATGGTAATCGTTCGTCTCACTTGCCCCGCTCTCTTTCTGCCTTTTTCTCATCCGATCTTCTATTTCATCTGGTCGAGTTTCCGAAAGGACATATATATATATATATATATAGATGTGTGTGTGTATATATATATATGTGTCTCAAAATTGTGAACAACTGAGTCGGTATCTTTTTCGCTGTCGTTTTACAATGCGCGTAGAAATTCAACGATAATAATGACAATCAGAGTACCATTAATCGCCGTGGTTAGTAATAATCATAATCGGTAATCATAGGAATAATGGTAAGCAATAATAACGGGTTACAATCGTCGCACTTCCATTTTGTGTTTTCCATTCTCGTGGCCGTTTCGCGGCCATTTTTCATTGCTTCGTCGGATGGTTCGCGGTCTTTTTTCGTGTTCGGAATTCGCGGGGGGTCGGGGGTTGACAGATCAATGATAAGAAACGAATGTGTCGATAAGAGGGTTTCGGTTTTTCTTTGTTTTTTTTTTTTTTTTCGGAATCGGAGAAATCGGTGTTCAACGCATTTCGATATTTCCACTCTGATTTTGCTTCTCGTTCGGCGACAATGACAAGTGACTGACTGGATGACTGACAATCGTAAATCGCAATAATAATAATAGTAATCGTAATGATAATCGTTATAAAGATGCAACTATTTCATAGTTACTGCTCTCTGTCTCTCTCTCTCTCCCTCTCTCGCTCTCTCTCTCTCTCTCTTTTTTTTTCTTTTGTTTTCGTATGCACAATAACCTCTTTTTTTGTCCTCTCTTATTCTTTGTTTCTTCATCTTCTTTTTTTTTCTTTTACTTTTTTTCTTTTTTTTACTCTTTAAATCATCCACGTGCACAATTCTCTCACGCGCGCTTCCTAAACTTCAAGTTAACATCATCATTTAGACTCGTCATTACAATATTACATTATTAGATTACATTATATCATAATACGCTAGCGTTTATTCAATAAATTTTACATACTTTGATACGCAGTATGATGGTTTCAAAAAACGGTCATCGGCCAACCAAATTTTGTTCACACATCGATACATCTACGCTCAGTAGTCGAAGTAATTTGTACTTGTAGCCATATATTATAAATATTTTTTAGTAGTTCGGCCTCTCTATCTTTTTTTTTTCTCTCTTCTTTCATTCTCGCCTTTCGCCTAAGTTAGTTTCATCATCTTTTTATCATTTTTTTTTCTTCACTTTTCGTCACGCAATATTTTTTCTTTTTATCCTTTCTTTACTCGTCTCCCTTGTCCCATTCGGTCGCCAGTGTTTTCGAGGCCCTACACATTTTTTTTTTTTTTTCTTTTGATACGAATATTTTAAACATTACTTTACCACCGTTTTCTTCCCACTCTTTCTATCTCTCTTTCTCCACCGTTTTCGCTCGCATTCCCTCATTCTTCGTCTCGCTCCTACTCGCACGCACACCGCGATCTCGTCGTCACTCTCGCTTCGTCTTTCACTCTCGCTATCTCTCTCATACGTACATCTCACTCGACATTCTTTGTGTCCAAAAATTTCTCTCCTCTTTCTCCTTTCTTTTTCTTATTTTTTACAAAAAACACGACAGCGATGCGCCTTCGTCTCCGTCGTTCCTTCGTCGCCTATCAACCTCCTACGCCACGCTCGCGTCTCTCTTCCCCCCTCTTTTATCATCAATTTTTTTGTCTTTTTGTTAAGCTTAAACCTTAAATAGTATCGAGATATCGTTGCCAAAAATATATAAAAAACCCATAATCGACGTATTTTCGTTCGAAATCGAAACAAGCGTGCTCCGGTCGAAATAGGCAAGGACGCCGAATCGCGTGATCTCGGAAAGCGATTTTTCTCTCTCCTCTCTCTCTCTCTCTCTCTCTCTACCTCTCTCTACCTCTCTTTTGCTCTCTAAATATTTTTATACTTTGCTAGTTGCCTTTTTAGTCCGTTTACATTTTCTTTTTCTCCCTTTTTTCGCCCCTTCTATCGCGTATTTTCTATTTGCCTCGAGTTTAGCCGAAATCCACCGAAAATATATTGTGTATACATCTATCTTTGTCTCTGTCGCTCGCATAGTCGCTTCCTTCGGGCTTGTCCTTTCTTTCTCGCGAATTTTCGTTCCCTCTTTTCTTTTTCGTCTCTCGTCTTTTCTCTATATTTTTTTTTCTTTTTTTTTTTCTTTATTCTCGTTTTGGCCAGGAAGAAGAAGGAAACCGATCTCAGTCATCGAACGTGGCGACGAACGGAGAAAAGCGTGGACGGGAATTTTTCCTAGTCGTCGACGGTTTTCCCCGTGGCACCACGTATCCGGCGCCCATGGAATTTCGAGCTCGCATCGAGATAGGGGGCGCGGTCACCGGGCGACCGAATCACCCCGAAAAATTTACGACAAATTTTCCTTTTTCCCCGTTTCCGTCTCGCTCTCTCCGCTCTTCGCTCGCTGTCTCGCTCTCGTTTCCTCGTTAACGCCTTTGTCTCGCATCACGCATCGCTCACGCACGCTAATGGTCTCATTCACACGCGTGTTCCATCGAAATATCCCGCGCACGCACTCCACTCGAGTTTACGTACTCGTTTTACGCATATCCGCTTCGCATATACCACATTCAGCCGCGTGTTCTCGCGCAACGAGTCGACCTCGAAACTTGTCGCCTTTACAAAATGGACTCTCTTTCTCTCTCCCTCTCTCTCTCTCTTTCTCTACGTTCCCTTATCGTACCTTTTCCCTTTCTCCTCTTTTTTACGATAATTTCTAGAGCATCCTAAAAAAGCCGCGAGAGCATACGGTAAATTTTGTATCGTCTTTTTCCTCTACATTTTCCTTCTTTCCTTTTAGTTTTTTTTCTTTTTTTCTCTGGATTAGTTGGCGATATTTTTCGCTTTTTTGTAGACCAAAAGTTAACCATCTCTACGCACCCGTTACGGACGGGGCCGCCGCGGTGACCGTGCCGCCATCGCGATTCTAACCTCAAAACCTTCGCGTACGGTTTCCGTTTCGTTTACAAGCTTTCTCGGTTTCGTTTTGTCTCTTCGTCGTCCTCGTTTTGTCGTTACACTCCACGCGTACACACTCGCAATCCTGTCGCAATTACGTTACACTCTCGCATTCCCGATCAGCATACCTACGCACGCGTCCATCTTTCGCACCTAACGCTCCGTCACGTGTCACATTCCATTTTTCTCGCGACTACTCTCACTCTCTCGCATTCCCATTCTCTCCCTCTCTCGCGTTCTCGCGTTTTCGTTTCTCGAATTTTAAATATCGTTATTTATTATCGTGATTCTCTCGCTACGAATCTGCCGCCCCAAATAATTTTAATCTCCGTTTCGCATCTCAACATCTCCCTTTATCCCATTTCCTGTTCTGTTTGTCTGTTTTGTTTGCCTGTTATTAAGTTCGTTCGTTAAGTATATATTTCTCCGTGTCTTTCGTTCGTTACGTTCGCTTTTTGCCTATCTTTTCGATTCGGTTTTCCCTTTTTTTTTCCATTTTTTCGCATTTTTCGTTTTGGATTTTGCCGCATCGAACTTTTCATCGAAATGCAACCGCGACCATTTTGTTTTCTCTCTCTTATTCTCTATCTCTCCCCTATCTCCATATTCTCTCTTTTTTTCTCTCGTTTCGCTTTTCTATTTTTTTTTTCTTTTTTTTTATAAAAAATGTACACTTACTACGCTTAAATTGTCGTCAATTGTTCAAATTTCTCTTCTTCTTCCTTATCTCTCATTTAAGATACAACAACATACTATACGTATATGGCTCTACAGATGTTCGCTTGCACTGCAACTCAAACGTGTGTCATGAAGGTCCCCGGGGTCGGCCAGCGGCGACGCAGGCGCCACCATCGACCGCGGGGTCCACCGATTAAAACCTAACCTCCGCGTCGTTTTCGATTTAGGCCCATTCGTTTTGCCGTTCCCTCGCGTTCGAACGCCGATCGACGCGTCTCTCTCTCTCTCTCTCGCTCTCTTCCTCGCATCTCCGTCCAGATGTCGGGACGATCGAGATCGGTGGACACCCGCGACTCGATGCTGGCCCTGCTCGTGACCGATAGACCCCGAGTGCGGATTTAGTGTTTATTATTAATTTTTTTTTTTTTTTATTTTCGGAAAATTAGGACCTTCCCGCGACTCGAAGCAGCGAGGCTGCTCGAGCACAGCGGGAATTCAATGTTTAGAAACTCCTACCCGCGTTATGCTTCTGTCGGGGTACCCGCAAGCAACACGTCACCCCCCGGGGGACGGGCCAACGAATGACCGGTCCCCCTTTCTGCGATCCGATCGAATCGATCGCAGTCGACGACGGATCTTGGTTGTCACAGTCTATCGATTTCGTTTCCTAGCTAGATTAATTGTTCCATGTTTTCTTTACGCTTTTGGACACGAGTTTGAATGGAGCTCGATGGGCATAACGGCCTAATGAGAAAATCAGGATGGTAATTTCCACGGTGTTTAAAACGTACGGGTCTGTTCGCGAATTCGTTTTGCCAATTCGTAATCACCTTCGATTTTCAAGCCGTTCAAGGCTTCTCTACCCGTTTCATCGTCCATCCCAGAGTCGAAGGCCCTCCGCGTACGATCGGTTCTCGCACGAAAATCGGCGCTCCGATGACATTCACGCGTGTTTGATCCTCGATCCATTCCAAGGATCTCTTTTCCCAAGTGATCGTACCTCGGAGAGTCCCCCGTGCCCTCGGACAACGATTTCCCGACCGATAATCCGCGTCGTTGCGAGCGGGCAGCCCCAGTCTCGTTTGACCATGGCGTGTTTTGTTTAACCCCCGTGTTGTGGTACCAGGCGGTATTCTGTATACAAATATCATTAAGTTTTACATTACAATATATCGGTCATTTTGCTTTTTCTCGTTAAAGTTCATGTGGCATGTATATACGCATTGTATTCGTGGGAAATGAGAACCAGTCTTATGGCGCCTGACTGTAGCGCAGGCATATTCTGTAACGTAAAAATATATACATCATCTGTGTGGTATGTATAGTGCTGCTCTGTAACTCAAGATTTTACATCCAGTTTATGCATCATTGTTAATCCTGTACAAAAACGTTTAGCTACGCTTGAGGCAGATTCAGCCCCTGTCGCGATGCCTGAGCCGCGCGGGATCATCCTCGCTGGAGCGTCCCTCCGCGTCGCCGTCGTCGTCATCGTCGTCGTCGTCGTCGTCGCAGTAACGTTCGACGACGCGCGAGCCGCGCGACGAGTGTGCAAGAGTGAACGCTCGAACGTGATTCTTTACACATGGTTAAGGGCGGTTTGCACTATGGCGAATATTTCGAGAAAAAACAGGATACTCTCCGCCGCGAGTTGCAAGTCGGATGTTCGTGTCGTAAATGGCGAGAACGCGCGGCTCAGTCTCGCGGGGCCAGAACGAAGCGGACCCGCGGGTAGGTCGGTGGTTATCATTACTGCATTTATTTTTTTTTTTTTATTTTGTTCACAAACTGCACGGCAACTAGTGTTTCTGTTATTCATTTTCTTACGTTTTTTTTTTTTTTTATTTTTGTTTCCTGTTACGTCTGTTTTTTTTTTGCTGGTATCTGTAGAAGTGCGTGGCCGTATGCGTGTGTAGCTGCGTGTACGTATATTCTGTCACGTATACTGCGTGTGTCGAAAGTGGTCCTGTGTCTCGTCGTGTCTGTACTCGTGTATCCTCCAACGTGTCCGTCTGTGTATACCTGTCTCTGCGTGCGTGTACGTGTGTGTGTGTCCGAGTGAGTGTACGTGTATTCACTGCCAGTATGCGTGTATACCTGTGTCCGATCATACGAGTCTCGTCGATATGTGTGTGTGTGTGTGTGTGCGCGTGTGTCCATGTGCGTGTACGTGTTCGATCAGAAAATGGTCGTGTGAGGATGGCGTAATCCGTGTAGTGTCCTACTTTTGTGTGTGACCAAACGTCTCCCATACCTTATCGTCGTCGTATTATCATTAAATATCATTAGTATACTATATATAATATTATATCGAAAATAACGGATAATACAACACGTAGGGAATCGAGGGTTGCGGAGGCGTGGATAGGGGTTGTCGGGTGACTTGATGTCTTGCGATTTTTCTTCTTCTTTCGACTTGGGGTCTGGGGGTTAGAGGGTGGAGAGGATGTCGAGGGACACTGGTTACGGGGAATCGAAAAGGGCGCTAGCTGCTAAATACCAGCTGTGCTTGTTGTTTCGGGGCGATTGCGCGTCCGCGCTCGCGATCACTCTGGTCGAGCCAGCGTTCCACACTCTAGGGATCCCCGATTCGTTCACGCGAGACACTTGGACCCGCGAGATCCGCAGCGACTCTCTGCCCGACGACGCCGACGACGACGACGACGACGGCGACGTCGTCCGACTCCTCGGTCGATCCCTTTTCACCGGAACACCCGCAGCGACCCGTCGATCGCGACGCGCGGCCGGCTCGATGAGCGGCGGAGCTAAAGTTACATGGTCTCCCCACACGTGTGCGTATAATCGTAAACGAAGTCTTTGTTTCCATTCTTTATTACGTCTGTCTACGAAAAAACACTAATGGTAAATATCATGTTTTTTTATTCTGTTATCCGGCGGATCATGTTTATACTGACTGGGTTATACTGCGCGGCTGTTTACTCGGAGGATTTGCTGCGGAAGTGACGTGGGTGGGAGGTGATCGGTTGGACTGGTTCGGGCCTGAAGGAACGGAAGGAGCGGGGTACATTCCGAGGAGGGGGGTAACTTACGTCGAGGGGTACAGAGCTGTTGACGGGTGACAGGGTATGAAGATCGGTGGGAACGAGTGCGGGTGATCGGTTTGATCCGGTTTGAAGTCTCGGGACGTCTTAGAGGGGTGAATAGTGGTGGACTAGGTGGATGAGGCGGGTGATAGAGGGTGAGGTCATTAAAACCGGGCATTGGGTTACTTTTAATCGCTTGCTTATTAGAACTGGACTGGCTGATACAACTGGTAGAATACAAGTTATTTTTTTTTCATTCGTTTTACATACGGCTATTACTTCAATATACGGTAGGTAGTTAGTATGTAGTTGTCGACACACAATTCAATGATTACTGGGTGTTTATTGTTTATACTGCTTTACTGCTTGTTTAATTGTTAATAATTAAGTAAGTTTAATTGTAGTTAGTTAGTTAACTTCTTACGTAGCTTCTCGTCGTTCATAGTTAATGTGGTTAAATTCTACGCTTGTATTTCTGAGGGATCAGGGGGTCTGAGGTGTGTTGTTCGATCGGGATCGACGGGGGTCCGGGATTCCGGTGGGGTCACGTCGGGGTTGTTCCAGGGGACAATTGGAGAGTGTGGGCGAAGCCGTGCACCGATCCAAGTGTCGACAAACGATCGCGACTAGCCACCTAGTCGCGCAATCTTTCGTTTCTCGCCCCCGGCGGACCGCGTCCGACGATCCTCACCGGGATCGTTTCCGTTTCCGGTCACCGGGGTCGCGCGTGCGCTCGCGAGGCAATCATTTGTCCGCTCGATCGGCGCCCGACAGCTCGAGGTTTTTTTTCTGACTGGGAAGTGGGAGAGACCATAGTACACATATATATTATGTAAGTATACTTATCGCATAGTAATTGCATTTAATCAATATACGTGTGTTATCGGTGCATAGCAGCGTTCCGAACTCCTTGCATCAACCAAAACGTTTCTTTTTCTGGGGTGTCGTTGGATATATTGCGAGCGTGTGTGAGTGTGTGTGCGCGTGTGCGTGTACGGTGTTCCCTGGACACGGTCATCGTGTCGATGTCAGTGTGTGGATCCGCGTTCCCCGTGTCTCAGGGCGCCCCTTCGTCGTCGAAGAGACGACGATATAGACGGGTCCGCGGGGAAGACGGTGTGTGTCCGGGTCCGTTTCCACGAGAAAATCGTCCATGCGTTTGGTCCCGAAGGTGACCGGATATCCGCGCGATTCCTGGTCGTCCCTATGGATCAACGCGCCTCGGTCTTGGCCTGTACCTCGCCGAGCCTGCACGAGCGAAGAATGGCGGGAAATATTCGAGGAAACGTGTCGCGTTCGATATCGAGGTTTGGCAATGCTGTTCCTTGGCACACCCCATCGATACTGCGCGAGATGGCACAGAGTAAACGATAAATCTACCTCTAGAGGAATATATAACGTCTTTTTTTGAACGTGGTCCCAGATGCGAGTGTCGATCGTAGATTATCAAAAGTTGCAAAACGAAATCGAAGGAGATACAAATACCCGCTTTCGTGCTCTTCGAACAGTCGCGAGAGTGACATGGAGGACCGCGTCGCCTCGGGCAGTTGTGACACGAGTCTCCGTTCCCCCCTTGAACCCTCAGACGTTCGCCGTTTCAGCACCACAGACTCTCTGCATCACCGGACCGAGTGCTTCCTCGAGTTGGCAAAGCGGACGCGATCCTCCGATTTTAACCCAACTTTCCTCACGCGAACGACCGAGAGGCGCGCGAAACCCTGATCGACGGTCGAGACGCGGAAACGCAGCGGACGAATCCTCGTTTCGCGTATCCAGGTCGACGACCGTGTTCCCCGGACCCAAGGTACACGTACCGGTGTACGTGCACGCGTGTGACTTGTATCTGTGTGTGGTTTGAGACCGGCATTGGGATGAGAAAACGGGCAGCGGGCGAGCACCAGTCAGGCTTTGGTTGGGCGTTCGGTCTATGTCGGGCCCCTTTGTATAATTTTAGTATTTTTTTCGTATAAAATCAACACTGAAGGCACATTCTATCGGACGAGTCGGCCCAGTGTGTGCTGTGAATGAGATAGGGCGCGGGACCCGCTTCCACGCGCTCACGTGACCGCGGCATACCTGGCTCACCTTCTTCTTCGTTAACCCTTTCCTTTTCATTCTCTTTTTTCCTCGCGGGCCCGGGAGTCGGCCTTATGCACCTCCTCCCACTAAACTAACGGGCTACCGCACCTAATAAAATTATCTGGATTATCCTCTGGGGTTTTCCATTCGTCCGAGGCTCGCGGAGCTCGTTACACGAGATGTCGAGGGTTTGACGGAGTTTAGGGGGAAGCGGGTTCGGGGAGGGGACAGGCGGGACGGGGTTGAAGGATAACCATTTTAATTTCACCTCTCCATTTGTCTAAAGCGGAAACACCTTTGTTGGCAGCCGCGGCCGGGCCCCGCGCGAGAAACTGTTGATTCGTGTGGCGGTTATTTTGATCCGGTTGCCTTCCTCTATTGCGTCGGGTTTTGGGGGTCTGTTCACTTTTTTCGCTTTTCGTCGAAATGGCTATTTCAAAATTGAGAGCCGGCCCGACGCTCGCCTGACCTTGCCCAAGGCTAAACTCAACTCTCTCAGGGGTCTTTGTGCTCCGAGTCACATGTCGTACGGCCTCGATCCGCGATCCTGCGAAGACTGGGCGCGCCGTCGATCGTCTCTGCTTTTTTCACAACGTAAAACCGGCGCAGATCGAGATCGTAGTAGAATAAATCTTCGCTTCTTACGAGATTCTGTTGTGCGACCCGTCGAAGATCGAGAGCTCGTGAAATCGTAGAACCGATAAAGCCGGCGGAAAAATCGGGCAAATGAAAAGTTCCATTCCATTCCGTGATCTATGGCGAACGGAAAACCTGTCAATTTTTGACACGTTGGGGAGCGACCAGTCGGAGTATCGACGACGATCGCGAGGCACTGCTGGAAAGAAATCGTTATGCGCGTGTTCGATCTTCGACGTCGTGATAACGGTTGAAACTGAAACCTGGTTGACAGTCTCTCCAGCTTGTCTGGCCACGACGAGTCGCGCCGTGGCCTTGCGAATAGAGACCCTCCGACGTGGTCTTCGCCGAATAGCCAAGACAGGCCATTCTGACATGGACTCGAGGCACGGGAGTCATAACGAGAAGAGTCTGCGTGTAATCTCGCGTGTGCGTGTGCGTGTGTGTGTCTGATATGACGGTGTGTATCGCGTGTAACACTATAAATTCTCTGAACTTTGCAGAATTTCGTCGGAGAGGGAAACATTGCTCACTAGTGCGGAAGCACATAGAACCGACAGGAACCCTTCGATCGGTCTAGAATCAAGTTCACGTTACGTTGCACTGAACGGAGAACGCGGAGCGCCTGGGAGCAGGCAACTGCCCCCTCGGCGTGTTCCGTTCTCCACGTCTGCAAAGCAACCGCGTGTTACGTTAGATTTCACCGTGATCAAGTATCGTTACCGTGAACTGAAACGTCGCCCGTTTGCGTCCGATCGATCGAAACGATCGTTCGTGACAATGCCGCGAATAATCGGAAACGAAACTCGCGAAATCGGCTGCGAACGATCGATGCGTTCCGCGGGACGGTTCCACGAGTAACCTAGCGCGGCTCCTAGAGGTCCCTGATTAGCTTCGCTTTATCCCCAAACTGTCCGTATCACCCTCTGATAACGGTCAAATCTACATAATTAACAATCGTTCGGACTTGCTCCTCCGTGCACGGACGGATTCGTCCGAACGGTGATGAGCGGTGCGATGGTCGTGGCCCCGATCCATCCTGTCCTACCACGGAAGCGACCAGGTATCGATCGTGGTTTAGGATCGTTCCTATCGTTCCTGACCCACGGTCGCGATCCAGCCTCGTCTTCGTATCGGTTTAACGAGTCAACAGTCGAAGCAATCAATCGAGGTAAACAGCGGAACGTAACTATTTTATCACCTACATAACGGAGGCTGTGTCGCGACCTGGTCCAGGTGTCTCGGCTCCTCGCGAGACAGAAGGCTGGGGCACGCGACCTCGCGCATCGAAAAGACTTACTAGCAATAAAACGTCGTCGATAAGAAAAAACACATCGTTCGATCATCGAAGAGGTAACGAACATACCGGTAAATGTACAAAGAACGGCGACGATCCAGGGATCCACTCGCGTTTGCCTGGTCGTCGCGCGAACGGACCTCGATAATCCAGGATCGTTCGCGCGCGCTGAGATCAGCCGCGAGTCCGATCAGCCTGATCGCCCAGCGCGAATAGAAGTGTTACTTGCTAGAAAAAACTTAAACACAACAATCCTATGGTCGGGGACGTCCATCGAGAGGGAGGATCCTCGGCTAGCCGTCCTGGACGGGGTGCCAGCGTACGCGAGGTGGACCGGTACGCGCGTGTTCCTCGTCGATGGACGTCGCGTGGCACGCGTGCTCTAATAAAACAGAGGCAGAGGGCTTAGGAGGAGTTTCTCACGGAATTTTTCCTTTCTAGGCCTCGCTTACTTATGGCTTATTGGACGATACGTGATCGCGTTGGAGGATTTCCACCTCGTTAATTCTATCAATTGTACTACGTTTCAATAATTCCCGTTTGCTTTCCGTATTCTCGTCTCGTTCTTTTTTTTTCTTTTTCTTTCCATTTTTCCTCGTTTTCCTCTATTTCACCATTTTCCCTACGGCCAATGAAAAGCGATCTCGACGCAAAATTCTGCTCGAAATCCTTCGTAATTCCTCGATTCGATCGTTGAAAAACGGGTGTCGATCTGTCGTTTCCACGTGGATGTGCTGTATACGAAGGCTATGTGTACGGGTGGAGGGGGCGCTGTTCGGCCCCCCCGGTTACTATTGCGCACGTGAACTGTTACTTGCGTCGTCCTGTTCGATTCGAAACTTAAAACCAGTTGTCCTCGATTTGCATTTGCTATATCATATGCGGTGTGACGGCGCGTGGTCGGCACCGAGTCGGTATGAAAAAGGCTTGCAACTGAAATCCGGTTGTAAGGTTAGAGTGCCTTCTGCGCATCCTTCCATGAAACATTCGCACCCCCCAAAATGTAACGAAAAACCACGAACAATCGAACATCCTCAACATAACAATCGAAGGTTATTGGTTCCCGTAATGGTCGAAGGGTTCTCCAGATTTCCTTTACTCTCGGATCATAGACAACGATCTCGTTTCGATTTAGGAACCCTCCCTCGCGCTACGGATAGCCTGTCGTCGTTGTCAATTTTTAGACAAAAGGGATTGTATCCCGGCATACGATAATCGGATTTCGATCAATTTTCCCCGGTCCTCGCGTTTCGTCTTCGATAAATTTCGTCGGTTTAATTTCGCTATGGCCGATTTTTCATTTTTCTGTTCGTCGTGGGGACCAATGGTTTATTATACTCGTAATTCCTGGATAACGCGACGGACAGGATTCGGTCGACGATTGTTTCAAGTGATACGCGGTTTTGTTAACTTTTCCGTTTGTTTTCGCCTAATTTTCCTTCGATAGAATCGGTATAGTGGCGGTATGCGTGGCGTTTGGGGTCTGTGGGGGTGTCGGGGAGATGTCGGGGGTATCGGGGTGTGGGATAGGGAGAGCAAAGCTGGGTCGTAAGGGGTGCTCGACGGGTAGCATAGAGTTCCAAACGCTCCGTGATCTACAGACATTCAATATTAAACAGATCAATCAACTATGTCGTCATATAATACCGCTAGGATAGTTCATAATCGTAAGTTATATCAATAATATAATTATATCATTAGGTATCATTAATGCTTGTTTAATGTGTGTACGTGTCGAGTGTGTATCTCTTGCGTGTGTATTCGCCTCTTTCTTTCAATTATACTTAAGTCTCAAGTTACAAGCTAGCGTATAAATGATGGGTAAGAAACGACCACCTCGACGAGAGGGAATCCGACGTGTGGGAACGCGACGCCGACGTCGGGGAAGGCGTCGCGGCATCGGCCTTTTGTCCCGAGTCGAAGAAACACTCGAACGAGGGAAACTCGAGCGCGATCGTTCGAAGGAAAGACGTCGTTTTAGTTTTTCTCATTTTTATCCTCGTATTTCGTTTTCTTTTTCTTCCTCGCATTATTTTTTTCACTCACTTTCTCATTTGCGTTCCTTATCTTGTTTTTGTCGGTTTGCTGCTTCGTTTTATTCTTTTCTTTTGGGTTTCACCTGTTTGTTTCTCTGTTACTCCCGCGGTTTCAACGATTTCTTGAGAAGGGGAAAAAAATATAACGTCACGCTCGATCGGCACCGCCCCATTCTATTAGGCGGCCGATTTCTAGGCCGGATCGCTTCGTCTCGGTGGATTGTTTGTTAGCCGCCATGTTCTTATCTTTTTCTTTCTCTCTCTTTCTTTCGCTCTCTTTCTCGCTTCTTCATCTCGTGGTTGTCCTCGTTACCGTTTATACTATATATCATTATGTCGTATTATCGTTATAAGTATTATTAGTCATTAATTATTTTAATTAATCGTTAGGTATAATTCAATTAATCAATATTCTTAACCCTTTTATCGTTTAATAATTATTGTTAGGTAGTTTATAGTTTTTTTATTTTTATTAGGTTTCGATAACGCGTACGGATTATTATTATTATTATTATTATTAGTATTATTATTATTAATATTATTATTATTAATATTATTATTATTA
>NW_016907886.1:826188-834658 GCF_001483705.2 Eufriesea mexicana | reverse complement strand
TCTCTTTCTTTCCCTCTCTCTCTCTCTCTCTCTCTACCTTTCTCGCTCCCTTTCGTTCGCTTCCTCACGCTCCCTCTCTCTCTCCCTCCCGCTCTCGTTCTCTCTCAAACACACACGCTCCCACATTTCGCAGTAAGTTTTCGCTTCAGTATTTCCACCTTTACTCTCCTCCCTTCTTTCCATCATTTTCCCACCATCTTTTGTTATCATCTATCACGATTATGCGAATTGCTTAGAACGCGTCGCGTTTTCAACGAATTGCAAGTGGCAAGGTTTCACGGTTAATTCGTGCGGAGCAATCACAGCCTCGAACCGGTATGGAGAGCCACGTCTCCACGTCCGTTGTTCGGCCCGTTCTTGCTTTATCCTGTTTCGTTTTATCTGTTCGTTTTTGTTTCGTTATGTTTCATCGTTTTCTTATTCTTTTTTTTTTTTTTCCTCATTTTTCCTCCCATTTTTTTCGACAACTCTACTCTGCCTCGTCCTATTGTCGGTGATCTGTTAGAAATCAGAGTCAAGCTTTCCTCCATGTTCCATCGTTCATCCTTCCTCTTTGCCTGCTGCACGTTCCTCTCTCGTCTGATTCTCATTCACGTGTTCCGCCATCCCGCGTTCTCGCGCGCACGCGCGCGTGTGTGTTTGCGTGCGATGATTCGCTTGTTCGCTTCCGGTGGCACGAGCCATGCTTCCTCGTCCTCTTCGTCTACGTCTTCTTCGTCATCCTAAGTTCGGTTATCGTGCGTTCGCCCGCGTACCGGGCCAGCCACTGTGTCCTCATCCACGTGGGGCTCCCGCTCTTCATCGTTCCTGATAATGATCCTTTGGTTCACGGGCGTCTCGTTTAGTATTCACGGCTTCCTGATCGCGGATCGATCGCCGGAAGTACGATGCTCGCCGCTTCGATTCGTAATGCTTGTCCCGTCAGAAGTGAGTCGTGAGAAATGCCGTATCTTTCACCGGTGCGTAGCTACGATTCTATCCGAGACTATGTACGAAGATTAACGTCGTTAAGCTTCGGTATCCTGTTTGATGCTGCCGATGATCGTTCCGTCTCTGCCTCTCGCCCTGTCCTTCTCCTTCGTCCTACGCCGGATCGCGAGCACCGAACGATCTCCCTCTCTCGTTCGACCTTGCGATCCGGCTGCGTTTGTATATATATATAGCGAAGAATTGAAAACCGTTGTCGCGTTCGATAGAAATGGAAACCAAGTAAGTCGCGGTCTAAGTAACACTGTGAAAGGAACGCGTCTCTGAACGGCGGACGCTGGCGCGCGTCGTCCCTCTGGCGGGAGCTGGAGGAACCAGCGGCGGCCGGCGTCCGTTTGGCGGGAAAATTAAAACCGGCGTCGAGAATGGGGTCTCGACTAGTCTGTCTGTAAACGATTCTCAACGAATTCACGGCGAAATGAGATCGAAAGGTAAACACATTGGGCGTATTATCGTCGGGTAAGATCGTAATAAAGTTGGAACGGAAATGATCGCAGAGATATAGAAGACGAATCAATGGCTAGAGGTGTGGTTGTCGGTGATTGGAAAAGAAAACCGGCGTCGATCTGTTCGACGTTGTTTCTTGCCTGTAAACGATCGGTCGGAGAGTCGTGTGTGTCGCGTGTATCGGTACTGTGGGAACGGAAATCAACGAGTTCTTGATGTGAACCTCCGGTTAAGGTATCGACGAAATATTAAGCTGCCTTTATCGATCAGCATCGGGGGGAGGGTAGCATCTGCGTCCGACACCATCGTGCTCGGTAATTACCGTCGGTACGCCGTTATTATCGCTCCTTACAATGATTATTCCTCGTCCACGTTATCGACGAATCGGACGAACGAGCAATAATTGTCCCTGCGATTATTGCTTTCCTGAATTATTATCTACCGGTGATATCGTTACTATGTACACTGAAGACTAATCGAAGAAGAACCGAGTTCCCTCGTTTGCTTCTTTCGCCGTATATTTTTTTTCGTTTTTTTTTGGGGTTTATTTATTTATTTATTTATTATTTTTTTTGACTTTTTTTCTTTTTATTATTTTGTTCCTTAACGTTTAACCATTTGTTCCGTGTTTATCGAAGGGAAATTCCCGAGATGCTTCTACGCTGCTCAATCCAGTTTCTCTTCGTTCCTCTTTTCGTATTTCGCGGGGCATTACGCCTCGTCGAGGCTGATCGCATACTCCTAGAACGTTCGAACGTTGTCACGGTTCACTGTTTGCGGCGCGGTGTGGTAGGCTTTGATGCATGCGGTGTACTTCTATTTTATTTATCGTTAAATGCGTGGTCGTTGATGCTTGGCTGTCGCGGTAATACTGTCACGTGTGTCCAGCGTTGTTTCCTTCGGTATACTGCTTTTCTTATTTATCTATCGTTATTTCTTTCTTTATCTTTTTTTTCTTCTTCTTCTTTTTGTTTCTCTGCTTTTCTTCCATTTTGTTTTTCGATTCCCTTTACATATCTGTCGGATTGGACCGGGTCAGTTGGATCGTCGCGTGTTACACGGAGGGTTGAAGGCGGGTTTCTCTATTGGATCCTGTGTGTGATCGGTACGCGCGCGTCGGTGGATCAACGCGTACCTGCATCCGTGACGAATCTTGAAACGTTTAACCAGAAGTCTGCCGAAACGATCGTTCCATGAACACCTGTTCCATCATCTATCGTCTTTCTTTTTTCTCTTTTTTCTACTTTTTGGAATAATTTTTTTTCTTCGATTCGATATCACGGCGTGGTCGCCGTCGATCTTCGTGAACGAATAGGTACGTGAGTTAGACGAGCTGGCCCAAAATGCGCGGACGTGACCAATGAGATCGGCCGAGTTTGGTGACTGCAAACGAACACGGGGATACAAGCTGCGAATTTTTCTACTCTCTTCCTCTCCCTCTCTCTCTCTCTCTCTCTCTCTCTCTCTTTCACTCTCTCTCCTCTTCTCTCCTCCTCTCGATGTTTCCTCTGCAGTTCATTCTTCGCGAATCACTGGTAAAAAGGAATTTTGAATTTTCATTGTCCGGTGATCCTGAATATTCGCTATTTGATGAAGACCTGACATATACGCGCGTATATATACGTGTATATATATAGATATATATTTCTCTTCTTCTTAATTTCTATCGTCCAAACAGTTGTACGCCTTGTATATTGAACTTATATATCAAAAGGAACACATAATTGATCCTCAATGTTTCGATCGAACTGAACTTAATCCCGCGTGATGCTCATCCATGTCACAGCGTTCTTGCCTCGTCTGAAGTCTTTTGCTCCCAGTGTCGCGAGCTCAGCCGTCCACCGATGCGCAGCATCGCGTGTTCGAGTTCACCCAGAAACGGGCACCACTGAATGATCCTCGCCTCTTCTTTTATCGTTTATCGTGGTCGGAGTCTCTCGGATTTGTCGGTTGTCGTGAAATGAAAAACGGATGGCAAAGAATACCGCGGATCTACGCGACGAGATAATACGTGGTCGATCCCTCCTCAACACCTGTAGTCTCTTCCATCTGGCTTCTCTCTATCTCTCCTATTCTCTCCCACTGTTCAACGCAGGCTTTTCGATTCTCTCGGATTTTCGGCGAATTTTCCCTCGTCCCGGCCGCGGGAAACAGCGAGTCGACAATCGAGTCCAAAACGATCTGCCGTCATATTTACGTACCTTCGATCTTCTCCCGTTTCTAATTATTCTACATCGTCCTCGTCTTCCTGGACAGCCAAAATTCCTTCTCCGAAATGGCACCGCGCGTTCTTCCTCGAATAAGAGAAAATCCTCTCTTTCTCCCTTTCTCTCTCTCTCTCTCTCTCTCTGTTCGATCGATCACACCTGCGTTCCCGCCCGAAGACGAGAGAGTCCTTAGAATAATTTCGGGTGACCCGTCCACTCGCGTCGTTGCTTAGCTTCACACATGCAGGAAGTGTTTTTCTTCTTCGTGACGCGAGAAAGGAAAACGCCTCTCCCTTCTCCTTCTCTCGCCTGACGGATGGATGCATCGATTTCTTCGAAATCTTCCATATTATTATTATTTTTTTTTTCTTTTCGCCGTGTGTATCCACTCTAAATCTCATTACGTGCTCTTCGTTTTCTCGAGCGGATAAGGATTGGACATATTTTTTTTTTTCTTTATTTTCGAGGAGGAGGCTGGGCTGGTGAGTTCCATGGGGTTTTGGTGGTGAGGGTATAGTCTGGAAGGGCAAATGTCGCGGGGGTTTGCTGGGGTCTGTTCGGGCCGCGGCACGTCCGACTGGCGACCTTCCGGCGTTCGAGGAGGGACTTTGAAAGACAGGCTTCGCGTCCACGTCGAGACCTGGCCGCGAGAACACGCGGGGACTCGGGGCCAGTGGCCGTGGAGAACGGGCCCTACCAACGTGCACGCGAACCGTAAGAATTTCGAATCCGACCAGACGCGGCGGGAACCGAGAAGACTTATTTGTTTCTTCATCATCATCTTCATATCCCTTATCGTCTTCATCGTCTACTTCTTTCTCACCTTCTCACCCCTCCCTCATACTCTTTCCTCTGTTTCCGACTTTTCCGAAAATCGTCCGATAGTTCGGTGGTTTTGCTGAGTTAGCTGCGAGGTTTCGAAACGTCCCGCCGCCGGCGGATATATACTATATGTATACATATATTTATAATATATCATTTTTATAGATATAATCTAGAGAAATCTTATAATCTAGAGAAAAGGGGGATCTCGGGGGGCAGGACGTGTGGGATGGTCGCTGGTCGTTCGTCGCCGGCTGGCCCCGGAAAAAATGTATATACTAAGGCCGATTTTGGTTAAGAATACGCTTCGCATTAGTTTCTTTTTTTTTTTCTCCTTTTTCTCTCCCTTTCTTTCATCTTCCACTCTTTTGATCAACTTTTAATTTTAACATTAAGGCGCAACGTGATAAACTTGTACTTTTTTCCTTGATGTGTCTTTTAGATTCTGGCCGAAACTGCGTGTACGTGTGTCGGGTGTTAGTGTGCGCGTCGTGTGTGTCCGCGAGTGTTGTACGTGTGTGCGTGCGTATGTGTGTGTCCCTCTACGCTCGTGTTCACGGTGTGTCGTTGTACGCGTGTGTGTGGGTGTGCCGCTAGGCGATCGTACGCCGCCTTGACGAACACCTATTGTTGTGTGGCCCGAGACGCTCGCGAGGACGCACGCACGCACGCACGCACGCGCGCGCGCGCGCACGCACGCACACTCGCCAGCCGCTCGAGCTGAGTTTTTCTTTTTTTTGGTGTTTGCCGAAAAACGGAATTTTTGCTATCTGTCGCGAGGGAGCGTCCCGTTCACGTTCCACTCCGTTCATCCGCGATCCGAAAGCACTGATCGGGACGCTTCCCCACGCCACGTCTCTGTGTGTCGTCTTGTGCGCAACCTAGGACAGCAATGAATCAATCCGAAACTTCTCGTGTCGAAAGCGAACTTAGAAAAACGCCGGTAAAATGTACGAAAGGAATGTCCTCGTGTCGAAAGTGGTATTCATCAAATATCGTAATGCGTGAAAGTAGGCAGGTTGGCGAGCTGGGTCCTCTGTCTCGAGTTCCGGGGGAGGCTCGGGGGTGGCTCGACTCGCGACGTCGGGGTGTGCACGATCGTCCGCGATTCTTCGATCGCTATTGCAACGGAAACCGGTTTTAACGATCGTCGAGCGACCAGGTCGCGAGATTTATTTCCATTTTTACCATTGGGTTCCGAAATTGAAAGAATCTTAATCGATCGAGCTTACAAAATTTTCATCATCGTCGTGATCGTTCTACTCCTTTGCTCTAGTCTTTTGACAGATACCAGCGAAATATGCGAAAGTTCCTTTTTCTTATAAAATACAAATGGCTCGAAGAGCGTATAAAGGACTATTTTTCTCAAAAAATCTGGTACCTTTCTTCCGGCGGATTTCTTCTCGAAGAATCCTCGCCGATTCTCCGGGAAGGAATCCTTTTATAATTCGTGAAAATAATTGTACCACGACCAAGTCGCTCGAGCCGAAAGAAAATTCGTAATACGTGACGAATCGGAAAAGTGGAGCCGGTGTATCGTATGATCTGTAACGAAGATACCGTAAGCTGTGCAGGGTGGCGGGTCCCGAAGAAGAACGGAGACAGAGGTACCGAGCATAAAATGTACTTGCGTGAGCAGGTTGCCTCGACTCGGCTCGAACGATCGAGCCGGTCGGAGCGCAGAAAAACAATTCCCACAATATTCTTTACAAGACGTTCCAGCTGACCGGGCAGGGTCGGCGCCATCTTTCGTCGTCCCGCGTTTTCGTTAATTTATTTATTTTTTTATTTTTTTTATTTATTTATTTATCTTTTTTATATCCCCTGTTGTCGACTATCGGATACAGCTTTCGGAAAAAATATTTCTGCTCGAAAGTTTGTTTCCTCCAGAGGGGTCGCGCGTGTCGCGTCCCGCTGATCGATCAGGCTTCGACGAAATTTAACGACTAACATTTATTTTTATCAAAGTATTGTCTGTCTTTGGCGTGATACTTTAAAGACTATATAAACCCCTGACGCATGTCCCGGGGCGACGAAGATGGCCGACACTGTGCCCAGGTTCGCGTCCCATTTTGTTTCACCTCAATCTGCGGAGGGCCTGCGCTTTCTATATTATCTCTGAGGACCTCATTGGACTCAACGCGGCGATCTAGCTCACATCCTCACACATCAACGTAGGTATTTATCTATTTATTTATTTGTTTGTTTTCATCCCGCTTTGTTTTCCTGTTGCTTCACCTGCTGCTGCGTGTCTTCTGCATTGTATCGTTACCAAACAAAGAGTTCAAACACTCTTTTCCTCTCTGATCCATATCTCTTCGTTCGCGTTTGTTCCTGTTGTGCTCTATTAAACTCCTCTTCCCGTTTTTTGTTTCGTGTTTATTACATTTTTTTTCTTCTTTTTCTTATCCCTTTTTTATATTTCTTCCCTCCCGTTCACACGGTTCTGCTCGCACCCTTTGTTCTGTTTAGTTTTCTGTTCTGTTTATTTGTTCTGTTTAATGTTTTATGTTAATTGTTTAGCTTAATACACCTACGATTCCCTACTATACGATAATACGTATAAATCTAACACGACTTGCTTGGCTGAGACGTATGCGCAAGTGATACATGCCAGGAGAATTACAGACATATCTTAAAACACAATTTCACATCTACTCATCTCGTGTGTGCTCTTCTCGGGTACACGCACGGGTATCATTCACCACCCTCTTCCTTCACTCATTCACAGACGAAGGATATCAGACGCAACGATAAATTAGAAGTTTCGGGACGTAACGTCGGTTCTATCGTTTCTCTTCCTCTTCTTCCTATTTCTTTTTGTCTCTCTCCCTCTCTTTCTCGATCGCCTCTTTGTCTCCTCTGGAAGATCGCTAGATGAGAGTGATGAAACTCGGGGAAATTAGCGACGGAAGTCGGGGGTTTGGGATCGTTGCAACGGAACTGCGCGGAGAATACGCCGTGACAGGCGGCGAAATTCCACGGAAAACGTACCGGAATCGCGGATACGCGATCCTTTTACTTTCCAACGATTATTTTTTTCTCCTTTTCTTTTCTTCAGCTCTGTCTCCTTTTCTCTTTTTCTTTTCTTTTTTTTTTTTCACGGACGTTTCAACGACGAGATTCGAAAAAAGAATGATCGTATTCCGTTGCCGATCAACGCTACGCGACAGAAGGATAATTGACATCCGGAAACGTCTCCGGCAACGTCGATAGACGTCGTCGACGAATCGAATCGAATCGCGAATTTTCGCGAATGAAAATTAAAACGAAGGGGTCGGAATGCGTTCCCGATGGCAAGCAAGATCTGGTTAAGATTCACACTTTTCCGCTAGTCATTCGTTGCTCTCACACTCGGTGGCTGAAGGGTTGGATGGATCGTGACACTTTTAGTACCTGCCATTCCTGGTGCTTTGTGTGTATTGCCTGCCTCTTTGCAATCGATTATATCCTCCTCGATAGCGCTACTGAGTCGGACGACGGACCTGTAATGGGCCATTTAATCCCGTCCTCTCTTTCTCTCTCTCTCTCTTTTTCCTTCCACTATCCCTATTTTTCTCCTCTTTCTCTCTTTTTTTCCTTCCTTTCTTTTGTCTTTTTTTTTAAAAAAAGATCTCTCTATCACTCTCATTCTCACCGTTTCTCTCTTACTCTCTCTCTCTCTTTCTCTCTCTCTCGCTCGCTCGCTCTCGTACCACTTCTCTTTCTCTCTCTCTCTCTCTCTCTCTCTCTCTCACTCTATCTCTGTCTCTCCGTATTCACAAGCAAACGCATGTAATTCACGTTCTACACACGGAATAACACACGCTTCAGCTCTTTCTCGCTCGCGAAAGAATTGCCAAAAGTATCGTGCACGAAAAGGGTGGGGGGAGAAAATTCCTCGTTAAACTTACACTTACAACTGGTCTAATAATTTCTCCTCTTCTACTCTCTCTCTCTCTCTCTCTTCCTCCTAATTTTCTCTCTCTTTTCTCCGCTTTATCATTTACTAGTCTTTTTTTTTTTTT
>NW_016907886.1:819390-825577 GCF_001483705.2 Eufriesea mexicana | reverse complement strand
ACCCACCCAGATCCCCGACTAGAACGGATTCCTGGATCGCGGGACGAATTTCGAGAGGCATCCGTTTGCTCGAGGTGTCGTCGAGTCGTGGATGACTCGAGAAAACGATCGATCCCGGATATGGAAGCTCTTGGCTCATGGACTCGTCGGGATCCGGGACTCGCGCGAGAGGGATCGCGTGACCGTGGGACTAATCGAGAAGCAATCTGGTGGTTCTCGAGAGCTGGTGTATCGACAGCCTCTCGTTTCGTGATCTGTACGCACCGTTAAGGTGTCGCCTGTTGCGAGGAGGAAAGGACGGAAGTAGGGATCCGCGTAGGGACGAGTCAACCCCTTGCAGGCCGTTTTAGGTCGCTGGGGGAGTGCCGTCAGTGGTTTTTATAATTCGAGGTAGTTCAACGGCAATTGATGTAGTCGTGTGGGACGGAGGGTTGTTTATTTAAAGGCTTGCTCGTCGACGTTCAGGCTAGAAGGCGAAGCGATAGGAACTTTAATTTAGAATTTTCAGCTACCTCTACGAATTTTTCTTTTTTTTTTTTCTCACTCACACGTCGCACCTCTTTCGTTCTCGCTTTGATTAATACTCGCGCACCACTCACGCATCCTCGTACCTTGCACACGGTCCGCGAAATAGTATTTTGTTCAAAAATCTGCGCCAAAGACGTTTTTTATTAGAAACTAATTCTCTCTCTCTCTCTCTCTCTCTCAATCTCTCACTCTCGACCTGAGTCCCTTCGTTACCCGTACTCTCTCTCTCTCGCGCGTGCACATTCTCGCTCACTGGCTCTCGTTTCTTTGCAAAATCTCACACGTTGAATCTGTCCGTCCAGCACCTTTCAACAAACAACCCCGGATCTTGAAACGAGCGAAACGTTCTCCGCGGTGAACGCAAGCTATTGCACGATTAACCCGAAATCATGAACGCAGCAGTTGGAAACGATACGAGGTACAGGAAAGGAATCTGGTTAGAGAAGATCGCGGTCTGCAAGGGATCGAGGTGCACGTGTTCGAGGCAGGAGTCGTCGACTGCCTCTTACGAGTCCTGTAAATGATAATCTGGCAGAAAATCATGGTTCCCGGGTCTCGCGGTCGTGAACCAAGAGTCATTCCACGCGCTAACTCAAAGAACCGATATAGGCTATTACGCGTTAAGTCGACGGTGCCGGAGTGATCGACGGCCTCGTCGAGTTCCCTGTAACCAATCAACGAGACGCAGAATTTTCTTTTCTCCTTTTTCCTCTTTTCCCTTTTTTCTTTTAATTAAATACACGCGATGATATGTCGACCGTCGATGCGTCGAACGAAGACTCGTTTCCAGCCATCGACGAAATTTTTCAACTTCTCTCTCCTTCTCTCCTTTCCGAAAGGAAGGGGGGTGACCGAAAATTCTTAAAGCGACACCTCTCGAAATCCTCGATCGCAGGGCTCGACGTTATCGTCTCCTTCGCCTCGCGTTAAATTTCCCATTTCGTCCGACTTCATATTTTTCTTTTTTTCTTTCTCGTGTTTTTTTTTCTTCTCTTTTTTTCTTAAAAAAGTTCTTAGTCGCACGCTCTCGCTCACTCTCTCTCTCTCTCTCTCTCTCTCACACACACACACCTAAAAATCCCCTACCGAAACGTATTGTAGACTTAACGCGCTACGTGTACTACGAGATTATCACACAGAAAGTTTGCTCACTCGGTGTCAACGATCAGTAATTTCATCTCTTCTCCCCACTTCGTCTTTTCCTTCCTCGTCTAGCCACTAAATCGTTCCCCTCCCCAAAAATTTACTTCTTCTTTTTATTCTCTTTTTCTTTATTTTCTCTTTTTTCCCTCTTAGTTCTCCTTACGCACGCGCTCCCTAGCAATTAAAAACATTAGCTTCCCGCAAATCGTAACCCACGCGTCGGCTTAAATTAATCTATCACTCTGTCCGCGTTGCACAATCTCTCTCCCTCTCTCCTGCTTTCCTTCTCCATGTTCTCCCTCCCTCGCGCGCGTCCTCTTTCTCTCGCTCTCTCTCGTTCGCTCTCGCTAGTTGCAATCGCACGCAGCTCTCGCAGAAATTAGAAGAAGGAAGAAAGAAAAAAAAAAAAAGCACACGAAAGTCTTCGTTTCGTCTTTCGGTTCCTAGACTAGATTTGAATTTCCCGCGCGTGCCTTAACAACCAGATGGCGCGCGATTCCGCGTGACTCGCGATCGGTGAACGGAAAACAAAAACGTCAAACGAAATTACGAATCGCGATCTTTTCTACTCGCGCGCTCTCTCTCACTCTCTCTCTCTCTCTCGTTTTTTTTTTTTTTTCAATATATCTTTAATTATTACTCTTTTTTGTTCTCTTACTCTCGCTCGCACTCTCTCGTTCTACGCGTCGCGTGCGTTGCATTTACGTCGCCTAAAATCTTTCGTAAACACGTATTTTCGTTATAATAAATATACACTAATTACGCTCCTAATAGTTTGAGGAATTATTATTCTCGATGAACATACTTCGAAGTATTCACAGCTCTCTCTCTCTCTCTTTCATTCATTTACATTCAACCGACGTTCTCTGTCACTCACAAAGTGTCCGTTTCTCGCATCCTCTCGCTCTCTCTCTCTCTCTCTCTGTCTCTCTACGCAAGCACACTCAACGTTCTCGTTGTGCTGACATTCTCTCATTCTCATTCTCTCTCTCTCTCTCTCGCTCTCTTTCTCTAATCTCTTAGCGCTCGGATTTATTTAGCCCGCACTCGCTCACAGCTAACTCCTAATTTCTTACATTTTTTTCCATTTTTTTATCACGACGATTCTCGAACTCGATAGTAATAATCGTAATAATAATATATAATCATATAATAATAATTAGTTTATCAGTGTGTTTGTATGTGTGTATCTGTTTTTCAATTTTTTCATATTTTCGCTTCGCCCGCCCGTACGGAGTGCGGCTCACAATCCTCTTCTCCTCTGCAGCGTGATACGACCTTCCGCTCGGCTTTTGTTATCTCAGTATTTTTATTACTCCTTTATTTTTACGTTTACTTTTTTTATTTTCGCATTAATTACCGTTAGTTTAATCGTTTATATAATAATTAATAGCTTGCAATGGTTTAACGTTAAATACTATTACTTAATTCTGCTTACACGTGTTCCTTAAAACTTACGCGTTTAGGTATGTGTACGTATGCCTATTAATCCATTTCCGTTTCCATCGTCCACGATCTTCGTCGTTTCGTTTTCACCTCTCTGTTCTCCCATACGTGTACAAAAACAATTCGTCTCGCTGCTCTTCCTTTTCCTTTCCCCAAGTGCCAAGAAATCCTCCCAGGTTCTCTCTCCCTCCTCTCCTCCGCGATCATCCTGATCCTCGTCGTCCAAGTGTTCGTAACCTCGAACAGGATCGCGTATAGGCTCACTCTTGTCCGTGAAGGTTTCGTCGGCACAGGGAATCCCTTTCGTTCTATCCGATGTCTAGCCCGCGTTCGACTCCCAACCGACCCTTCGATTCTCTCGTACCCCATATATCGTCGTCTCCACCAGACCCGGATCGCCAACAACGCTGCGCAGCGTCCAGGCATGATCGTGTGTCGACCTCTGCACCCCGTCGATCCCACTCGAGATCGAACGATCGTACGCGCGCGATCACCGATGATCCGGTACGACGGTGAGAGGCCGCGATCCAAGAAGAGACGACGATCACACAGTGGAGAAATGGACGAGGAGGGATCGAAACGCGGGTGAAGCGACTCTCGTTCAGAGTTCGAGCGCGTGTTCGCGTGTGGTTGGCGTGATCCATGGCGGCTCGTCCTTCGCGCCGGGATCTCTCGGATCCTCGGTCGACGGAGAAAGAAATCGAAAATCGCTTAGCTGCTTGTCGCTCACGAGAATTAGGCTTGGACGTGTGCATTCCTCGGTTAACGGAGATGTTGTATTCGCTCTTGTTCACCGGTTCCTATCGGCTGCGGAAGTTCTTCAGCGTTGCACCAGAACGCTCGCGAACGACGTAGGCGAGCCCCTGTCTGCGATGAGAAGGACGACTCGGGATTGTTGCTATTTCGGTTTTGTCGTTATGGAAATGGATATATCGTCCCGGTTTATCTGGTCAACTGTTGGCTTCTGATCATCTGTTTCAAGCGTGTGACTGGTACGTAACGTGCTCTCGAGTCGAGCTTCCTCTTTCTTCTATGGATCTCTTGTTCTTGTCTACGAATTAATGCTATGGATTATTTAGCTCCTGTTCGTTTCCCATTGGGATTCTATCGGTCTGTTTTACACCACTCTCTTCCTCTCTCTCTCTCTCTATTTCCGTTTACTATTGGCTGGCTGTTCTTCGTCGCAATTAGGAGTATCTATTGGCTGGAGTATCAGGGTCCTTACTATTTCTTATCTTACGTTGCTATAGACAAAGTGGTTTTCGAATACAGTTTACTTTTTTTTTTTTTTCCTTTTGTAATTTAATTATGCGTGTGGCAGTTAAGTGTTACAATGGTGTTTAACGAGGAGGATGCTCCGTTTGTTTGAGAAAGACGTTGACGCGTAAGCGCAAAGTGCTAGCTGCGAATAACGCGGTAGCGAGCTGGGTTTAATCCACGAATGCGTTTGCGAATCGGCTACCGATTGGTCATAAGTCGTTGGTCTGCACGTATTCCCCCGCGTATCTCGCGGGACAGAATTTGAAATAAATCGGTCGAAAAATAGTCGATCGCCAGGATCGTTGCGTGCTTAAATCCTCTGACCCGTTCGGTCAGCCTAACTAATGTCAATGTTCCTTTTCGATTTTCCCTTTTACCCAATGACACGTTTCCGATGGCCGACATTACCGTCGGCGTGATTAGCAAACAATCGAGATTCAGACGTTCGACGATCAAACATCGTCTGACGAAAAGTTTAGTCGGGCGAATTTCAACGGATCGACAAATGTTTGAGGCGCAAACGCGCGGGACACACGAGCGGTCCCGCGGCGACCTCGCTTCGCGCATTGGTAGATTAAATCTCCCTCGAGATTCACTGCTAAATTTCCCCTGGCGAATGATGATGTTGTCGCTGATCGTAGGTGCGATTAACGTAGGAACTGAGCACCGAACGATGACGACGGTGATCACGGCCGGAAATCGCGAGGTTCGAATCGTCGAGGCTCGAAACGCGAGCGCAGGTACGCGATAGTCTTTGAAAAAACAATCCCCCTCCCCGCCCCCAAGAACGAATAATTCCAGACACCCAAACCCCGACACCCCAAACTCCCCATAAAACTCCCCGAACGTGAACGTTTTTTAGACCAAAATCTTAGGCCAACGCCGAAGGAGATGCTATAATAATTTTAGGCCACTCTAGTCGCATCCGAGATAGTCGAAATTTGCCACGAATTTATAACCCCCCGACTACTTCCACGAACGTCGGTTCCGCGTTATTTTAGCCCCTTCTTCTCCCATTTTTTCCCCGTCCCCCCGCCCCTCTTTTTTTTCCGCGTTTCACGATACGTAACCTCTCTTTCTCACTTGTTAGTTTCGTCGCGATTCGACTCGACGATCGTCGATTTCCGGCTGGCTGACGCCGCCGCCATTGTTCCTCTTCGACTAGAGCGAACTCGTTCGGTTTTCGGATTGCAGGTAGGCCGGATCGCGGCAGTCGAATATGTTCGAAAACGTCCGAGTATCTCTGAGCGTCGAGACAATTCGCCGGGTAGTTGGAATTCGAGTCCTACGATTTTTCGATGTGGGCGGTTCGAGAAGGATGGAGCAGGGAGTGTCGCGTACCGCGTGCTCAGGGTAGAAAGATGGCGGTGGCTGGTGGGGTGCATCGATGAGAACGTGGAGTGAAAAGAAAAGAAACAGAGAAAACGTGGCGCGCGGTGAAACGAGAAAATAAAAGAAGACAACTCAGAGTCCAATGTGTCGTTTTTATTCTTCGTAAATAATAAATAAAATAATAATCAATAAATCGATCGTTAAAATTAAAACATTAGTGACTTGTGACTAGGTTAAGACTCACCGCTTACAGAAACGTGTGTGTGTATATGTATATTACGTGTGTACGTACGTGTGTTGCTCCTCGCTTTTACACGCTCTCCTCTCTCTGACGTGGTACACTCGCGTAATTCATGCTTAATCGTAATAATAGCCATAATAATGATGATGATAGGGGGATAATGATCGTCGTGACACAGTGACTAAACGCGTATAGCAACTAAAAAAAAAAAAAAAGGGGACGGATCGTGGACGCGAA
>NW_016907886.1:816153-818148 GCF_001483705.2 Eufriesea mexicana | reverse complement strand
TCTTCGTCCCCGTTTACTTTTCCTTTTTTTTCCAGTTTTAGTCTCTTTTAACCTATATATCAATATTATCCCATCCCACCCACCCCCCAGTTTTCACCCCTCGTTACTCGATGATAGCGTTTCCACTCTTAAATCTTCGTTTCTATTCTCCCCCCTTTCACCGTCTTCGCGTATTTTTATTACTCTTCTCCCAGTTATCCGAATCTAGAGTGTCCATCGACACGGTACACTACTTAATCGATGAGAAATATAAACGCCGGTGCTGGATCGTTCGTTAAAATATCTCGCGCTTTCGCGCGTTCGTTCGCCCCTCCCTGTTGTCGTCCCTATTACTCGTACTCCTGTCACTGCGACTAGCCTAACCTCGTTTATACTCTATCAATGAAATCCTTATTAAAAAAGAAAAAAAAAAAAGGAAACATCATCTACGCGTAGATATTATCTCTTCGTATATTCCCTCCTCGTGAGCGAAACGCGCGACACGACACGCGTTCCTCGCTCGCTGAACGCGAACGCGGGCTTTTCACCCCGTATCGACGATCGTTCGCCGTTACCTTCTCCGGAAATCGGCTCGCGAACCCTTAATCGAGCCTCATATCGAGAAGATCACAACGACAGGAGAATTCGTTAGCTAAAAAATGGCGACGCGGCGAGTCGCGATGGCTCGCGCGTCGCGCTCGTTCCCCGTACAAAACGCGGAGAACTAGGGGGCTCTGAGAGCCGGTAGGAATGTTCTATCACGTTCGAATCTCCGGTCGAACAAGAGCCGAGCATTTATCCGCGACGATTTCCTAACGCGAATTTTCTCCACCTGCTTATGTTCTCATCTTTCAATGGCGCGATCGTGAGACGAACCTTATGTATGTACAACTTAAGAGAAAGGGCCTGCGGGCAGGGGCGTACGCCCCGCGTCGCCGGCCCCGAGTTTCCTATCCTTGCTACCACTGACAAAAACTTTGCGGTTTCCTCGGGTTGAATATAAAGAAAACGTCGGGTTTCGTTCCCGTCTGATCCGGTACGAACCGCCAATTCAGGATTACTCGTTCGATTACTGAACAACGAAGTGGCCCCGGGTTCACCCCGAACCCGGCCCGTTGCAGTGATCGCGCTATAGAAACTAACGTGGTACCGGGACGACGCGCTCGACGGGGCTGCGCTCGAGCGACACGCGAGGTCCGCTCTCGAGGAAAGGAGAAAAAAATCCACGAGGTACAATACACGCGGCGTGAGGTGAAATATGCCGGAGTGAAACTGGCCATCGTTGTTTTCCGTAGCGCACGAAACGGCTCGAAACGAAGGGGGACACCGTCCGTTCCGAGTCGTTCCCGGAAGATCCACGAGAAGGGTTCCTCTTCTGCCTCTCAACCGGAAGCTGCGGAGGATCCGTCCAGCGGATCTCGCTTCCATCGTGGGTCGATACGCGAGTATCGTCGGTTCCTCTAGAAACATTTGGACAAATATAGTTTTATACGTGGTCGTGGTCGATATAGCGGATAGTACCTCGAAGTGTGACGCGGCGTCCGCTCGAACGGAAGCCAGCCCTCGGTCGTCGTCGCGGGTTTATTACGCTTCCTTATGCCTAGGTTTTGTCGAAACGAGTGTCTTAAAATTAGGCGATAAATCGGTGAACCGTGTTGTTACGCAATAAATCGAAACGATACATTGACGCTCGAAGCTGTGTCTGTATACGTGTGTATGCGCGTGTGTGTATGTATGCTGTGTTAATTCCTTGCCGTTCGTTGACCACGCTTTCGTCCTGTCTTCTTCGCTTCCTCCAAAAGACCGTCGTTTCGATATCGGTGTGGTCCGCGGCGAGGTCGGTGTGGACAGTTCGTGGCCTCGCTAGTAACTCGCGTAAGTCCCGATCGAGACGTTCGATCGATGGGATAATTGAAGGCACGAAGCGTAATAAAGTCGTCCACCCGCCTCGCGCGTGGACATTGTCTCGTGATTAGGTCACAGCCTGATCCTTCGTCGGCACTCCTCATCGTTCCT